>NC_092153.1:83971369-84146369 GCF_045791955.1 Oncorhynchus clarkii lewisi
CAGAGCAGCTTTAGCAGGGCAGGAATTTGACAAATTGACTTGTTGGAAAGGTGACGGTGCCACGTTGAAAGTCATTGAGCTCTTCAGCATGGGCCATTCTACTGCCAATGTTTGTCTATGGAGATTGCATGTCTGTGTGCTCAATTTTATACACCTGTCAGCAACAGGTGTGGCTGAAATAGCCAATTCCACTCATTTGAAGGAGTGTCCACATACTGTTGTATATTTTGTCTATGTGTTGCCCATGTCATACTCTTTTTTTTGGCCAGACAGAATCACATAGATGGGATACATTAGGCAGACAGAGGGACGACGTTTCACTCACTTGGATGCTTTATTTGTATTTTTTTAACCCATAACTTTACCAGGTAAGTTGACTAAGAACACATTCTCATTTACAGCAACCACCTGGGGAATCGTTACAGGGGTTGAATGAGCCAATTGTAAGCTGGGGATGATTAGATGACCAGATTGGGAATTTAGACAGGACACCAAGGTTAACAGCATGGTTAACACCCCTACTCTTATAATAAGTGGCATTGGGATCTTTAGTGACCACAGAGAGTCAGGACACCCGTTTAACATCCCATCTGAAAGACAGCACCCCTACACCAGGCAATGTCCCCAATTACTGCCCTGGGGGGCATTTTATTTAGACCAGAGAAAAGGGTGCCTCCTACTGGCCCTCCAACACCACTTCCAGCAGCATCTGGTCTCCCACCCAGGGACCAACCAGGACTAACCAGGACCATCCAGGGACCATCCAGGGATCAACCAGGACCAACCCAACTTAGCTTCAGAAGCAAGCCAGCAGTGGGATGCAGGGTGGTATGCTGCTGACTTCTCCAGTTAGATAGTTTCAGACACTTGTGAATTGAAGGAAAGTTGGATGTTCAGATGCTGGAATTATTTTGGGATGAATGTGCGGTAATAGGTAACCTATTTTTTTAAGTGATTTGTTTTGACAATCAAATGACAACACTACGACTGGTTGTGTCACATGTCACATTAAAATAGAAAATACATTTTTACATTTTACACATAACCAGTCACTTAAATCAAATCAAATCAAATGTATTTATAAAGCCCTTCGTACATCAGCTGATATCTCAAAGTGCTGTACAGAAACCCAGCCTAAAACCCCAAACAGCAAGCAATGCAGGTGTAGAAGCATGGTGGCTAGGAAAAACTCCCTAGAAAGGCCAAAACCTAGGAAGAAACCTAGAGAGGAACCAGGCTATGTGGGGTGGCCAGTCCTCTTCTGGCTGTGCCGGGTGGAGATTATAACAGAACATGGCCAAGATGTTCAAATGTTCATAAATGACCAGCATGGTCGAATAATAATAAGGCAGAACAGTTGAAACTGGAGCAGCAGCATGGCCAGCTGGACTGGGGACAGCAAGGATCTTTAACATAAAAACCATTAAAAAAAAGATTGTCTTCTGCCTGGTTGCCTACAAAAGCCTGTCCCTGTTTGCACTATGTCTGATCAACAGAGCATTCGGAAAGGATTCAGACCCTTTCTATTTTTCCACATTTGTTACATTACAGCCTTATTCTAAAATGGTGTGTGCCTTTCCAAATCATATCCAATCCCGGGGTGGCAGGGTAGCCTAGTGGTTAGAGCGTTGGACTAGTAACCGGAAGGTTGCGAGTTCAAACCCCCGAGCTGACAAGTCTGTCGTTCTGCCCCTGAACAGGCAGTTAACCCGATAGGCCGTCATTGAAAATAAGAATTTGTTCTTAACTGACTTGCCTAGTTAAATTTAAAAAATGAATTTACCACAGGTGGACTCCCATCAAGTTATAGAAACATCTCAAGGATGACCAACACAGAATGTACCTAAGCTCAATTTGGGTGATGTCATTATGGAGTGTTGTGTATAGATTGGGGAAAAAATAATTTAGTACATTTTAGAATAAGGCTGTAACAAAATGTGGAAAAAGTCAAGTGGTATATGTCCTGTATATGTCCTGTATATGTCCTATATATGTCCTGTATATGTCTTGTCCTGTATATGTCCTATATATGTCCTGTATATGTCCTGTATACATTATATTTCTGCAAACATAGATATTTCCCCACTGAAAATCAGCCAATACTCGAGAGTTTTATATTTACTGTATTTATATTGTATATATTGTGTTTATTTTGTGTAAATTCATCTCTCTTTAAATGTATTTGATGAATAAAAGTGATTCTGGTTCTGATATATTGTAGTGCACTATTCAAAATAAATTATGAGAAACTATCAAGACACAAGATGAGACCCAAATGCAGACACAGGAGGCAGATGGTTGGAGTCTTACAATGTGTATTGATCCAAAGGGAGTAAGCAAGAGAATGGTCGTGGACAGGCAAAGAGGTCCAAACCAGAACAGAGTCCAGGAGGTACAGAGTGGCAGACAGGCTCGTGGTCAAGGCAGGCAGAATGGTCAGGCAGGCGGGTACAGAGTCCAGGAGGTACAGAGTGGCAGACAGGCTCGTGGTCAAGGCAGGCAGAATGGTCAGGCAGGCGGGTACAGAGTCCAGAAACAGGCAAGGGTCAAAACCGGGAGGACTAGAAAAAGGAGAATGCAAAAAGCAGGAGAAGGGAAAAAAGCTGGTTGACTTGGAAACATACAAGACTGGCACAGAGAGGCAGGAAACACAGGGATAAATACACTGGTACAGAGAGACAGGAAACACAGGGATAAATACACTGGTACAGAGAGACAGGAAACACAGGGATAAATACACTGGCACAGAGAGACAGGAAACACAGGGATAAATACACTGGTACAGAGAGACAGGAAACACAGGGATAAATACACTGGTACAGAGAGACAGGAAACACAGGGATAAATACACTGGTACAGAGAGACAGGAAACACAGGGATAAATACACTGGTACAGAGAGACAGGAAACACAGGGATAAATACACTGGCACAGAGAGACAGGAAACACAGGGATAAATACACTGGTACAGAGAGACAGGAAACACAGGGATAAATACACTGGTACAGAGAGACAGGAAACACAGGGATAAATACACTGGTACAGAGAGACAGGAAACACAGGGATAAATACACTGGTACAGAGAGACAGGAAACACAGGGATACATACACTGGTACAGAGAGACAGGAAACACAGGGATAAATACACTGGTACAGAGAGACAGGAAACACAGGGATAAATACACTGGCACAGAGAGACAGGAAACACAGGGATAAATACACTGGTACAGAGAGACAGGAAACACAGGGATAAATACACTGGTACAGAGAGACAGGAAACACAGGGATAAATACACTGGCACAGAGAGACAGGAAACACAGGGATAAATACACTGGTACAGAGAGACAGGAAACACAGGGATAAATACACTGGCACAGAGAGACAGGAAACACAGGGATAAATGCACTGGTACAGAGAGACAGGAAACACAGGGATAAATACACTGGTACAGAGAGACAGGAAACACAGGGATAAATACACTGGTACAGAGAGACAGGAAACACAGGGATAAATACACTGGTACAGAGAGACAGGAAACACAGGGATATATACAATGGGGAAAACAAGCAACACCTGGAGGGGGTGGAGACAATAATGAGGACACGTGAAAATGATCAGGGTGTGACACAAACACTGAGGTTCTCTCTCTTTGCTGGGTCTCAGCACGTGTCGGTGTTGGATTACAGAACACAACATGGGGACTGGGAGGAGACGTCTGCCAGGCAATATGCACAACATGACTCACTCTGTATGTTCCTCTCTCTCCCTCCCCTCTGTCTCTCTCTCTCTCTCTTTCTATTTCTCTCTCTTATCTATTTATACCTCTCCATTTATTTCTCTCTCTATTTCCCTCTAATTCTCATTTAGGGATTCGGTAGTTTTTGCAACCAGTTTTTCAAAGGAAAATCAGCTCACCATCTGGTGTTGCGGTCAGGTCACGAGGCCTGCTCTGCTCTGGTCTGTCAGTTCTTAGCTCACATCCAACTACATTCATAGATTTACTCTGCATTCTACATTCATGGAAAGGATTAAGGAATCTCTCTCCAAAGAGCTTGGAGGTTTATGTATTCTAGAACAGTCTAGATAGAATATTCTAGTTTATGTATTCTAGAACAGTCTAGATGGAACATTGTAGTTGATGTATTCTAGAACAAGAATATTTTACAATCCCACTGTATGACATGCTGAATCCATGCAGTAGTCCAAGAGGAGAGCAACACCACAACAGGACCACATGTATACTGAACACTATCATTTCAGTCTGTCCCTGGGTACAATTTAATTCCATTTAACCCCCGAAGACATGCTACTTTACACCTCTACCTGTAAATAATGAATGAAGTTCAGGTAATGGAGATCAATTTGTTTAATGGTAATGAGCATATAATTATTTTCACAATGTGTTGTTATAAAACAGGATCCTGACTGGTTGCTGACTGGTTGGTAGCAGGAAGTTATTCGTGATTATTCCCGCAAAATGCGAAAGATGCCATAATTCCATTTCAACTATCAATGCACATCCACTGTGCCAAAGTCAAACCAGGCATTCATAAACTTCATCCACTGTCCCGCAGTCCAGCCAGGCATTCATAAACATCATCCACTGTCCCGCAGCCCAGCCAGGCATTCATAAACATCATCCACTGTCCCGCAGCCCAGCCAGGCATTCATAAACATCATCACTGTCCCGCAACCCAGCCAGGCATTCATAAACATCATCCACTGTCCCGCAGCCCAGCCAGGCATTCATAAACATCATCCACTGTCCCGCAGCCCAGCCAGGCATTCATAAACATCATCCACTGTCCCGCAGCCCAGCCAGGCATTCATAAACATCATCCACTGTCCTGCAGCCCAGCCAGGCATTCATAAACATCATCCACTGTCCCACAGCCTAGCCAGGCATTCATAAACATCATCCACTGTCCCGCAGCCCAGCCAGGCATTCATAATGTCCCGCAGCCCAGCCAGGCATTCATAAACATCCTCCACTGTCCCGCAGCCCAGCCAGGCATTCATAAACCTCATCCACTGTCCCGCAGCCCAGCCAGGCATTCATAAACATCATCCACTGTCCCGCAACCCAGCCAGGCATTCATAAACATCATCCACTGTCCCGCAGCCCAGCCAGGCATTTAAACTTAATCTACATCTAGAAATAGTTTCCACATGCTTCTTGCCTAGCATTTGGTTTGGTACAGCGGGGGTTTAACACAAGCCTCGCTGTCTGCCTAGCTGACCTAGGATACAATGTTTCACTTTCGGCGAGAGTGGGGTAAGTTGAGCCATTTTTTTTCCTTCAGCATCACTCCGTCAAAGGAAATATAGTATTATTTCTAACAAACTTAGAGTATCTACATACATCACATCACATCACCAACAGTATGTAGAACCCCTTCAAATGAGTGGATTCTATTTCAGCCACACCCGTTGCTGACAAGTGTATAAAATTGAGCACACAGCCATGCAATCTCCATAGACAAACATTGGCAGTAGAATGGCCCGTACGGAAGAGCTCACTGACTACCAACGTGGCACCGTCATAGGATGCCACCTTTCCAACAAGTTAGTTTGTCAAATTTCTGCCCTGCTAGAGCTGCCCCCGGTCAACTGTAAGTGCTGTTATTGTGAAGTGGAAACGTCTAGGAGCAACAACGGCTCAGCCGCGAAGTGGTAGACCACACAAGCTCACAGAACGGGACCGCAGAGTGCTGAAGCACGTAAAAAACGTCTGTCCTCGGTTGCAACACTCACTACTGAGTTCCAAACTGTCTCTGCAAGCAACAGCAGCACAATAACTGTTCATCAGGAACTTCATGAAATGGGTTTCCATGGCCGAGCAGCCGCACACAAGCCTAAGATCACCATGCGCAATGCCAAGCGTCGGATGGAGTGGTGTAAAGCTCGCCGCCATTGGACTCTGGAGCAGTGGAAACACGTTCTCTGGAGTGACGAATCATGCTTCACCATCTGGCAGTCCGACAGACTAATCTGTGTTTGGCGAATGCATAGTGTTAACTGTAAAGTTTGGTGGAGGAGGAATAATGGTCTGGGGGCTGTATTTCATGGTTCAGGCCCCTTAGTTCCAGTGAAGGGAAATCTTAACGCTACAGCATACAGTGACACTCTAGACAGTTCTGTGCTTCCAACTTTATGGCAACCCCATCGAACACCTTTGGAATGAATTGGAACGCAGACTTCGAGCCAGGCCTAATCGCCCAAAATCAGTGCCCAACCTCACTAAAGCTCTTGTGGCTAAATGGAGGCAAGTCCCCGCAGCAATGTTCCAACATCTAGTGGAAAGCCTTCCCAGAAGAGTGGAGGCAAGTCCCCGCAGCAATGTTCCAGCATCTAGTGGAAAGCCTTCCCAGAAGAGTGGAGGCTGTTACAGCAGCAATGTTCCAACATCTAGCGGAAAGCCTTCCCAGAAGAGTGGAAGCTGTTATAGCAGCAATGTTCCAACATCTAGTGGAAAGCCTTCCCAGAAGAGTAGAGGCTGTTATAGCAGCAAAGGAGGGGGTCCAACTCCATATTTATGCCCATGGTCTTGAGATGAGATGTTCAATGAGAAGTTGTCCACATACTTTTGGTTATATAGTCGATATATTTCAGGATGTATATTCCAGAATTCATGTAAACAATACAGTTTTGAAAACATAGCTTGAGTATGGGGAAATGGTGAGTTGAGGAGCATACAAGTACATGTCTGTACTGAATTAATTATTACAGCTACCTTCTTTAATCAATGTCTATCTTTATTTCCCAAACACAATTCAACACAATCACAATCACTTTTTTTTATCTTTTCATAATGTTTTAACACCTAACAAACACTTTGTTCTTTTTTTCAGCCAGACCCTGTTGTTACCTCATATCCCAGCTTGCAATGCGCCTGGAAAAATAAACACTTCCATTTTCTCAACTTGCCATTAGCTCAACCATTGGCTCAACTTACCCCAATGCAAATGTAACGGATGTGAAATGGCTAGCTTAGTTAGCGGTGCGCGCTAAATAGTGTTTCAACTGGTGACGTCACCTGCTCTGAGACCTTGAAGTAGTGGTTCCCCTTGCTCTGCAAGGCTTTTGTGGAGCGATGGGTAACGACGCTTCGTGGGTGACTGTTGTTGATGTGTGCAGAGGGTCCCTGGTTCACGCCCAGGTATGGGCGAGGTGACGGTCTAAAGTTATACTGTTACACAAACTTAGTAATTATATTAGTCCACACACCTACAATGATACACATAAAAATGTACAGAACAATCATAAATTATTTGCTTTTGTTTAGATACAAGCCCTCATTAAACTTCTACTACCATAAATTAATTTGACTTGGTGAAAATCAATCTTTATAAAAATTTTAATTAAACTTACAATAACTTGCTTACCACTTTTCCCATGTGGTTTCTAGACTCCATGAAAATGATGACCTCTTCCTAAATATTTGGTAAATTAATAAAAAAAGAAGAACAAACAAACAAAAGAACACACACCATTGTAAATACAACCCATATTTATGCTTATTTATTTTATCTTGTGTCCTTTAACCATTTTGTACACTGTTAAAACACTGTATATATATATATAATATGACATTTGTAATGTCTTTGTTGTTTTGAAACTTCTGTGTGTGTAATGTTTACTGTTCATTTGTATTGTTTATTTCACTTTATATATTCACTTTATATATTATCTACCTCACTTGCTTTGGCAATGTTAACACATGTTTCCCGTGCCAATAAAGCCCCTTGAATTGAATTGAATTGAGAGAGAGAGAGACACCAAATAATGCATGCAGAGCAGAATTAGGCCGATACCCACTAATTATCAAAATCCAGAAAAGAGCCGTTAAATTCTACAACCACCTAAAAGGAAGTGATTCACAAGCCTTCCATAACAAAGCCATCACCTACAGAGAGATGAACCTGGAGAAGAGTCCCCTAAGCAAGCTGGTCCTGGGGCTCTGTTCACAAACACAAACACACCCTACAGAGCCCCAGGACAACAGCACAATTAGACCAAACCAAATCATGAGAAAACAAAAAGATAATTACTTGACACATTGGAAAGAATTAACAAAAAAACAGAGCAAACTAGAATGCTATTTGGCCCTACACAGAGAGTACACAGCGGCAGAATACCTGACCACTGTGACTGACCCAAAATTAAGGAAAGCTTTGACTATGTACAGACTCAGTGAGCATAGCCTTGCTATTGAGAAAGGCCGCCGTAGGCAGATCTGGCTCTCAAGAGAAGACAGGCTATGTGCTCACTGCCCACAAAATGAGGTGGAAACTGAGCTGCACTTCCTAACCTCCTGCCCAATGTATGACCATATTAGAGAGACATATTTCCCTCAGATTACACAGATCCACAAAGAATTCGAAAACAAATCCAAATTTGAAAAACTCCCATATCTACTGGGTGAAATTCCACAGTGTGCCATCACAGCAGCAAGATTTGTGACCTGTTGCCACGAGAAAAGGGCAACCAGTGAAGAACACACACCATTGTAAATACAACCCATATTTATGCTTATTTATTTTATCTTGTGTCCTTTAACCATTTGTACATTGTTAAAACACTGTATATATATATATAATATGACATTTGTAATGTCTTTACTGTTTTGAAACCTCTGTATGTGTAATGTTTACTGTTAATTTTTGTTGTTTTTCACTTTATATATTCACTTTGTATGTTGTCTACCTCACTTGCTTTGGCAATGTTAACACATGTTTCCCATGCCAATAAAGCCCTTGAATTGAATTGAATTGAATTGAGACACCTCCTAACCAGAGGTGTGACAAGAGGGGGCTGGTGAGATAATGCAGAGAAGGCTGAATTCCTAAGACAGCACAAAGGAAATGATTGCATACAGTGTAAAGAGTCACTTCATCACCAACTACTACGCTAGCTTGCTATCCTATTGACTCGCTAACCATTTACTAGTCGATGCCTACCGGTATGTAATTAATATTTATGAAATCATTATTTATTGAAGTTCTTGTCTGTCTCTCGTCGTCATTGAACCTCTGCTTGCTAGCTACATTCTAATGATTTGTTTTAGCATAGCAACGTGAAATGAAACGAATGAAGGACAGGGTTAAAACATCCCGAAAGAATGAACGACCAGCCAGTTTGGTTAGCAACTTCTGAACCTCCGAACTCACAACTGAACTATATCATCTGTTGGAAGGATAAAATAAATCAAATGTACTCATTAAAATAATGTTTTTAATGGGAAAACGTGTGGTTTTGTCTTTTTTTTTTCTTCTTGTTGTTGTTGTATATGTTGGCAACCGTTTTGTAAAAGCAATAAGGCCTTCACAAACCCTGGAATTATCGTGTGTTATCTCCCTCCTCAGCTCTGTTTTCCTTGGCTTCGCCTCGGGTCTTAAAACAACCTTTTAGTCGGGAGTTATCACACGATAATCCCCAGGTTCTCATGCCTTATTGCTTGAAATAAATCATTCAACAGGTTAGGTAGGGTTAAATGGGTGTGTGTACCAAGTGGTACCCTGTTCCCTATACTGTGCACTACTGTAGACCAGGGCCCATAGGGAATAGGGTGCTATTTAGGATGCAACTAAGGTTAATATGACACTGAGGACCTCTGTACACTTCTCATCACAGGGACATTATTCTAGTATCCTGGTATCCAGATCTGTTGCCTTGCCAACTTACGCTTGACAGTGGACCCCTATGAGATGGGCAAGACAGCGCAAATAGATCTGGAAACCAGACACGCCCACAGTGTCTGGACGAGCGGTGTATCATACAGGGGTGTGACTGTCTGTTTTCCCTGTGGAGAAGGCGGGAGCCAAGGTACACAAGGGCCTTGGTGATGGATGGGCGAGGAGGAGTTGGCCTGGGGTGAGGGGCTGAAGGGGGTGATGGAGGGGCGAGGAGGGGCTGGGGCGAGGGGCTGAAAGGGGGTTATGGAGGAGTTGGCCTGGGGCGAGGGGCTGAAGAGGGTGAGGGAGGGGTTATGGAGGAGTTGGCCTGGGGCGAGGAACTGAAGAGGGTGAGGGAGGGGCGAGGAGGAGTTGGCTTGGGGTGAGGGGCTGAAGGGGGTGATGGAGGGGCGAGGAGGGGCTGGGGCGAGGGGCTGAAAGGGGGTTATGGAGGAGTTGGCCTGGGGCGAGGGGCTGAAGAGGGTGATGGAGGGGCGAGGAGGAGTTGGCCTGGGGCGAGGGGCTGAAAAGAGGGTGATGGAGGGGCGAGGAGGAGTTGGCCTGGGGCGAGGGGCTGAAGGGGGTTATGGAGGAGTTGGCCTGGGGCGAGGGACTGAAGAGGGTGAGGGAGGGGCGAGGAGGAGTTGGCCTGGGGCGAGGGACTGAAGAGGGTGAGGGAGGGGCGAGGAGGAGTTGTCCTGGGGCGAGGGGCTGAAGAGGGTGAGGGAAGGGGCGAGGAGGGGCTGGGGTGAGCTAGGTAATGAGAATGGGTAATGGAATTCTACTAATGGATCCTAATCTGTCCCTGAAGACTGGGCCGGGAGACCCCCCCCCAGAGGTGTTCAGCTCAGAGAGTGTCAGACGGTTAACGTTGGAGCCTGTCTGATAGCATAATGGGAAAGCTGGGACCCTGGGGATAAGGTCTGGTACTGCAGTCTGCAGACTGGTACTGTGGTAATGACTACAGATTTATTCATATCCAGTAACTTATTAGATTTTATTGATTTAAGGCTGTTGTTAAAGCAGTGTCAAATATGTGCTGCATATCGGGATGAGAGGGAGATTAATATGTTCCACACGGAGTTAGCCCACTGAGTTAGCCCACTGAGTTAGCCCACTGAGTTAGCCCACTGAGTTAGCCCACTGAGTTAGCCCACTGAGTTAGTCCACTGAGTTAGCTCACGGAGTTAGCCCACTGAGTTAGCCCACTGAGTTAGCCCACTGAGTTAGCCCACTGAGTTAGCCCACTGAGTTAGCTCACTGAGTTAGCCTCACTGAGTTAGCCCACTGAGTTAGCCCACTGAGTTAGCCCACTGAGTTAGCTCACTGAGTTAGCCTCACTGAGTTAGCCCACTGAGTTAGCCCACTGAGTTAGCCCACTGAGTTAGTCCACTGAGTTAGCTCACGGAGTTAGCCCACTGAGTTAGCCCACTGAGTTAGCTCACTGAGTTAGCCCACTGAGTTAGCTCACTGAGTTAGCCTCACTGAGTTAGCCCACTGAGTTAGCCCACTGAGTTAGCCCACTGAGTTAGCTCACTGAGTTAGCCTCACTGAGTTAGCCCACTGAGTTAGCCCACTGAGTTAGCCCACTGAGTTAGTCCACTGAGTTAGCTCACGGAGTTAGCCCACTGAGTTAGCCCACTGAGTTAGCCCACTGAGTTAGCCCACTGAGTTAGTCCACTGAGTTAGCTCACTGAGTTAGCCCACTGAGTTAAACCACTGAGTTAGCCCACTGAGTTAGCCCACTGAGTTAGCCCACTGAGTTAGCCTCACTGAGTTAGCCCACTGAGTTAGCCCACTGAGTTAGCCCACTGAGTTAGCCTCACTGAGTTAGTCCACTGAGTTAGTCCACTGAGTTAGCTCACTGAGTTAGCCCACTGAGTTAGCCCACTGAGTTAGCTCACTGAGTTAGCCCACTGAGTTAGCCCACTGAGTTAGCCCACTGAGTTAGCTCACTGAGTTAGCCCACTGAGTTAGCCCACTGAGTTAGCTCACTGAGTTAGCCCACTGAGTTAGCCCACTGAGTTAGCCCACTGAGTTAGCCCACTGAGTTAGCCCACTGAGTTAGTCCACTGAGTTAGCTCACTGAGTTAGCCCACTGAGTTAAACCACTGAGTTAGCCCACTGAGTTAGCCCACTGAGTTAGCCCACTGAGTTAGCCTCACTGAGTTAGTCCACTGAGTTAGCCCACTGAGTTAGCCCACTGAGTTAGCCTCACTGAGTTAGCCCACTGAGTTAGTCCACTGAGTTAGCTCACTGAGTTAGCCCACTGAGTTAGCCCACTGAGTTAGTCCACTGAGTTAGCTCACTGAGTTAGTCCACTGAGTTAGCTCACTGAGTTAGCCCACTGAGTTAGCCCACTGAGTTAGCCCACTGAGTTAGCCCACTGAGTTAGCTCACTGAGTTAGCCCACTGAGTTAGCCCACTGAGTTAGTCCACTGAGTTAGCTCACTGAGTTAGCCCACTGAGTTAAACCACTGAGTTAGCTCACTGAGTTAGCCCACTGAGTTAGCCCACTGAGTTATCCCACTGAGTTAGCCCACTGAGTTAGCCCACTGAGTAAGCCCAAGGCTACTCATCACATAAGGCATGTCTGCTTGTGACCGGACCTCTCCTCTAGTCTCCATCTTGGAGTGAGCGAGCGGCAGGTCGGGATGCAGCGCCACAAACACACAAACACAGGGACTTTACAACACAGCAATTCAAATGTGGATCAATTATTAGACCTATCATTGGTGTGTGGTTGGGCTAGCACCATGGTTAAACCATCAGATCTGAGCAGCAGTGCTGTCTGTAGTTTCCTGTAGTGTACAGCAGTAGCAGTGCTATCTGTAGTTACCAGCAGAGTAGAGAAGAGTAGTGTACAGTACGGTGGTGTAGAGTACAGTACAGTAGTGTAGAGTACAGTAGAGTAGTGTAGAGTAAAATACAATAGAGTAGAGTAGAGTAGTGTAGAGTACAGTAGTGTACAGTAGAGTAGTGTAGAGTACAGTAGAGTAGTTAGAGTAGAGTAGAGTAGTGTAGAGTAAAATACAACAGAGTAGAGTAGAGTAGTGTAGAGTACAGTAGAGTAGTTAGAGTAGAGTAGAGTAGAGTAGTTAGAGTAGAGTAGTGTAGAGTAGTGTAGAGTACAGTAGAGTAGTGTAGAGTACAGTAGAGTAGTGTAGAGTACAGTAGAGTAGTTAGAGTAGAGTAGAGTAGTGTAGAGTAAAATACAACAGAGTAGAGTAGAGTAGTGTAGAGTACAGTAGTTAGAGTAGAGTAGAGTAGAGTAGTTAGAGTAGAGTAGAGTAGTGTAGAGTACAGTACAGTAGTGTAGAGTACAGTAGAGTAGTGTAGAGTACAGTAGAGTAGTTAGAGTAGAGTAGAGTAGTGTAGAGTACAGTACAGTAGTGTAGAGTACAGTAGAGTAGTTAGAGTAGAGTAGAGTAGTGTAGAGTAAAATACAACAGAGTAGAGTAGAGTAGTGTAGAGTACAGTAGAGTAGTTAGAGTAGAGTAGAGTAGAGTAGTTAGAGTAGAGTAGTGTAGAGTAGTGTAGAGTACAGTAGAGTAGTGTAGAGTACAGTAGAGTAGTGTAGAGTACAGTAGAGTAGTGTAGAGTACAGTAGAGTAGTTAGAGTAGAGTAGAGTAGTGTAGAGTACAGTACAGTAGTGTAGAGTACAGTAGAGTAGTTAGAGTAGAGTAGAGTAGTGTAGAGTACAGTACAGTAGTGTAGAGTACAGTAGAGTAGTTAGAGTAGAGTAGAGTAGTGTAGAGTAGTGTAGAGTAAAATACAATAGAGTAGAGTAGAGTAGTGTAGAGTACAGTAGAGTAGTGTAGAGTACAGTACAGTAGTGTAGAGTACAGTAGAGTAGTGTAGAGTACAGTACAGTAGTGTAGAGTACAGTAGAGTAGTTAGAGTAGAGTAGAGTAGTGTAGAGTACAGTACAGTAGTGTAGAGTACAGTAGAGTAGTTAGAGTAGAGTAGAGTAGTGTAGAGTACAGTACAGTAGTGTAAAGTACAGTAGAGTAGTTAGAGTAGAGTAGAGTAGTGTAGAGTAGAGTAGTGTAGAGTAAAATACAATAGAGTAGAGTAGAGTAGTGTAGAGTACAGTAGAGTAGAGTAGTGTAGAGTAGTGTAGGGTACAGTAGAGTAGTGTAGAGTAGAGTAGTGTAGTGTAGAGTAGTGTAGAGTAGTTAGAGTAGAGTAGAGTAGAATAGAGTAGAGTAGTTAGAGTAGTGTAGAGTAGAATAGAGTAGAGTACAGTAGAGTAGTGCAGAGTACCATAGAGTGGCGTAAAGTAGAGTAGTTAGAGTAGAGTAGAGTAAAGTAGTTAGAGTAGTTAGATTAGCGTAGAGTAGTTAGAGTAGTGTAAAGTAGTTTGAGTAGAGTAGAGTAGAGTAGTTAGAGTAGTGTAGAGTAGTTAGAGTAGAGTAGAGTAGTTAGAGAAGAGTAGTTAGAGTAGAGTAGTTAGAGTAGTTAGATTAGAATAGCTGGAGTAGAGTAGAGTAGAGTAGAGTAGAGTAGAGTAGAGTAGAGTAGAGTAGTGTAGAGTAGAGTAGAGTAGTTAGAGAAGAGTACAGTAGTGTAGAGTAGTGTAGAGTAGTGTAGTGTAGAGTAGAGTAGTTAGAGTAGTGTAGAGTAGTTAGAGTAGTGTAGAGTAGAGTAGTGTAGAGTAGAGTAGAGTAGTTAGAGAAGAGTACAGTAGTGTAGAGTAGTGTAGAGTAGTGTAGTGTAGAGTAGAGTAGTTAGAGTAGTGTAGAGTAGTTAGAGTAGTGTAGAGTAGAGTAGTGTAGAGTAGTTAGAGTAGAGTAGAGTAGTTAGAGTAGAGTAGTGTAGTGTAGAGTAGTTAGAGTAGATAGAGTAGTTAGAGTAGTGCAGAGTAGTTAGAGTAGTTAGAGTAGAGTAGTTAGAGTAGTGTAGAGTAGTTAGAGTAGAGTAGTATAGAGTAGTTAGAATAGATAGAGTAGTTAGAGTAGATAGAGTAGTTAGAGTAGTGTAGAGTAGTGTAGAGTAGAGTAGAGTAGTTAGAGTAGATAGAGTAGTGTAGAGTAAAATACAACAGAGTAGAGTAGAGTAGTGTAGAGTACAGTAGTTAGAGTAGAGTAGAGTAGAGTAGTTAGAGTAGAGTAGAGTAGTGTAGAGTACAGTACAGTAGTGTAGAGTACAGTAGAGTAGTGTAGAGTACAGTAGAGTAGTTAGAGTAGAGTAGTGTAGAGTACAGTACAGTAGTGTAGAGTACAGTAGAGTAGTTAGAGTAGAGTAGAGTAGTGTAGAGTAAAATACAACAGAGTAGAGTAGAGTAGTGTAGAGTACAGTAGAGTAGTTAGAGTAGAGTAGAGTAGAGTAGTTAGAGTAGAGTAGTGTAGAGTAGTGTAGAGTACAGTAGAGTAGTGTAGAGTACAGTAGAGTAGTGTAGAGTACAGTAGAGTAGTGTAGAGTACAGTAGAGTAGTTAGAGTAGAGTAGAGTAGTGTAGAGTACAGTAGAGTAGTTAGAGTAGAGTAGAGTAGTGTAGAGTACAGTACAGTAGTGTAGAGTACAGTAGAGTAGTTAGAGTAGAGTAGAGTAGTGTAGAGTAGAGTAGTGTAGAGTAAAATACAATAGAGTAGAGTAGAGTAGTGTAGAGTACAGTAGAGTAGTGTAGAGTACAGTACAGTAGTGTAGAGTACAGTAGAGTAGTGTAGAGTACAGTACAGTAGTGTAGAGTACAGTAGAGTAGTTAGAGTAGAGTAGAGTAGTGTAGAGTACAGTACAGTAGTGTAGAGTACAGTAGAGTAGTTAGAGTAGAGTAGAGTAGTGTAGAGTACAGTACAGTAGTGTAAAGTACAGTAGAGTAGTTAGAGTAGAGTAGAGTAGTGTAGAGTAGAGTAGTGTAGAGTAAAATACAATAGAGTAGAGTAGAGTAGTGTAGAGTACAGTAGAGTAGAGTAGTGTAGAGTAGTGTAGGGTACAGTAGAGTAGTGTAGAGTAGAGTAGTGTAGTGTAGAGTAGTGTAGAGTAGTTAGAGTAGAGTAGAGTAGAATAGAGTAGAGTAGTTAGAGTAGTGTAGAGTAGAATAGAGTAGAGTACAGTAGAGTAGTGCAGAGTACCATAGAGTGGCGTAAAGTAGAGTAGTTAGAGTAGAGTAGAGTAAAGTAGTTAGAGTAGTTAGATTAGCGTAGAGTAGTTAGAGTGGTGTAAAGTAGTTTGAGTAGAGTAGAGTAGAGTAGTTAGAGTAGTGTAGAGTAGTTAGAGTAGAGTAGAGTAGTTAGAGAAGAGTAGTTAGAGTAGAGTAGTTAGAGTAGTTAGATTAGAATAGCTGGAGTAGAGTAGAGTAGAGTAGAGTAGAGTAGAGTAGAGTAGTGTAGAGTAGAGTAGAGTAGTTAGAGAAGAGTACAGTAGTGTAGAGTAGTGTAGAGTAGTGTAGTGTAGAGTAGAGTAGTTAGAGTAGTGTAGAGTAGTTAGAGTAGTGTAGAGTAGAGTAGTGTAGAGTAGAGTAGAGTAGTTAGAGAAGAGTACAGTAGTGTAGAGTAGTGTAGAGTAGTGTAGTGTAGAGTAGAGTAGTTAGAGTAGTGTAGAGTAGTTAGAGTAGTGTAGAGTAGAGTAGTGTAGAGTAGTTAGAGTAGAGTAGAGTAGTTAGAGTAGAGTAGTGTAGTGTAGAGTAGTTAGAGTAGATAGAGTAGTTAGAGTAGTTAGAGTAGTTAGAGTAGAGTAGTTAGAGTAGTGTAGAGTAGTTAGAGTAGAGTAGTATAGAGTAGTTAGAATATATAGAGTAGTTAGAGTAGATAGAGTAGTTAGAGTAGTGTAGAGTAGTGTAGAGTAGAGTAGAGTAGTTAGAGTAGATAGAGTAGATAGAGTAGTTAGAGTAGATAGAGTAGTTGGAGTAGAGTAGAGTAGTTAGAGTAGTGTAGAGTAGTTAGAGTAGAGTAGAGTAGTTAGAGTAGAGTAGAGTAGTTAGAGTAGAGTAGTTAGAGTAGATAGAGTAATTAGAGTAGTGTAGAGTAGTTAGAGTAGAGTAGAGTAGTTAGAATAGAGTAGAGTAGAGTAGTTAGAGTAGTGTAGAGTAGTTAGAGTAGAGTAGTTAGAGTAGTTAGAATAGATAGAGTAGTTAGAGTAGTGTAGAGTAGAGCAGTTAGAATAGTATAGAGTAGTTAGAGTAGTTAGAATAGATAGAGTAGTTAGAGTAGATAGAGTAGTTAGAGTAGTGTAGAGTAGAGTAGTTAGAGTAGAGTAATTAGAGTAGTGTAGAGTAGTTAGAGTAGTGCAGAGTAGTTAGAGTAGAGTAGAGTAGAGTAGTTAAAGTAGTGTAGAGTAGTTAGAGTAGAGTAGAGTAGTTAGAGTAGAGTAGAGTAGTTAGAGTAGTTAGAGTAGTGTATAGTAGTTAGAGTAGAGTAGTTAGAGTGGAGTAGAGTAGTTAGAGTAGTGTAGAGTAGTTAGAGTAGAGTAGTATAGAGTAGTTAGAGTAGTTAGAATAGATAGAGTAGTTAGAGTAGTGTAGAGTAGAGTAGTTAGAGTAGTATAGAGTAGTTAGAGTAGTTAGAATAGATAGAGTAGTTAGAGTAGATCGAGTAGTTAGAGTAGTGTAGAGTAGAGTAGTTAGAGTAGAGTAGAGTAGTTAGAGTAGTTAGAGTAGTTAGAGTAGTGTAGAGTAGAGTAGTTAGAGTAGAGTAGAGTAGTATAGAGTAGTTAGAGTAGTTAGAATAGATAGAGTAGTTAGAGTAGATAGAGTAGTTAGAGTAGTTAGAGTAGTTAGAATAGATAGAGTAGTTAGAGTAGATAGAGTAGTTAGAGTAGTGTAGAGTAGAGTAGTTAGAGTAGAGTAGAGTAGTATAGAGTAGTTAGAGTAGTTAGAATAGATAGAGTAGTTAGAGTAGATCGAGTAGTTAGAGTAGTGTAGAGTAGAGTAGTTAGAGTAGAGTAGAGTAGTATAGAGTAGTTAGAGTAGTTAGAATAGATAGAGTAGTTCGAGTAGTTAGAGTAGTGTAGAGTAGAGTAGTTAGAGTAGAGTAGAGTAGTTAGAGTAGATAGAGTAGTTAGAGTAGTGTAGAGTAGAGTAGTTAGAGTAGAGTAGAGTAGTTAGAGTAGTTAGAGTAGTTAGAATAGATAGAGTAGTTAGAGTAGATAGAGTAGTTAGAGTAGTGTAGAGTAGAGTAGTTAGAGTAGAGTAGAATAGATAGAGTAGTTAGAGTATATAGAGTAGTTAGAGTAGTGTACAGTAGAGTAGTGTAGAGTAGAGCAGTTAGAGTAGAGTAGAGTAGTTAGAGTAGTTAGAGTAGTTAGAATAGATAGAGTAGTATAAGGTATTGTACACAGTGTGCTGGAGTAGTGGACAGGTTTTATATACCACCATCCTGGCTGCAGTCAGACTGTCGTTATAAAGGCCACTAGGCTCGCTAGATTGTGCTGTTTACTCTGTGTGTGTGTGTGTGTGTGTGTGTGTGTGTGTGTGTGTGTGTGTGTGTGTGTGTGTGTGTGTGTGTGTGTGTGTGTGTGTGTGTGTGTGTGTGTTTGTGTGTGTGTGTGTGTGTGTGTGTGTGTGTGTGTGTGTGTGTGTGTGTGTGTGTGTTTGTGTGTGTGTGTGTGTGTGTGTGTGTGTGTG
Organism: Oncorhynchus clarkii lewisi; assembly: GCF_045791955.1. Lineage (NCBI taxonomy): Eukaryota > Metazoa > Chordata > Actinopteri > Salmoniformes > Salmonidae > Oncorhynchus > Oncorhynchus clarkii. Next base: position 83,989,607 of record NC_092153.1, read on the forward strand.
TGTGGCCAATTTAAAGTTTGGACCCTGGTGCACTAGGCTTTTATAATCACCTGTTACTCTTTACCTGTCTGGTCTTATCAGCCTGCCAGCTGGTCCTCTCTCTCAACCACACACACCACACACACACACCATAAACACACACACACACACCATAAACACACACACACACAATCGCACCACACACACCACAAACACACAAGTTGATACAACTCGATTGGAGTTGACCTGTGGTAAATTCAATTGATTGGAAAAATGTAATTTGCGCTCTGTAGCACAGAACTTCCGCGATACGGATGGAATCGAGCCCTTCATGTTTTGATAAAGATTCAGATAGTTTTAAAGAAACAGTGATGTTTTCCATGCTCTACGCTCCAGTAACGCTACGCCTTTAACGTCTCTGTAATGTTAGAATAGTTTACGCTATAGAAGTACATTTTCTCATTGAGCTGACATACGACATGCTCTACGCTCCAGTAACGCTACGCATTTAACGTCTCTGTAATGTTAGAATAGTTTACGCTATAGAAGTACATTTTCTCATTGAGCTGACATACGACATGCTCTACGCTCCAGTAACGCTACGCCTTTAACGTCTCTGTAATGTTAGAATAGTTTACGCTATAGAAGTACATTTTCTCATTGAGCTGACATACGACATGCTCTACGCTCCAATAACGCTACGCCTTTAACGTCTCTGTAATGTTAGAATAATTTACGCTATAGAAGTACATTTTCTCATTGAGCTGACATACGCGGTATGAACGCGGTCTCTCAAGCTAACACAGAAACGTTGCATTTAAATTTCAATCACGCTGAAACTTCCCGCGAAATGAATCGAATGGAGCACCTAGTGAGTGGCCTACGACAATGTATAACTGCGTCGCAAGCTCCTCTCCAGCCTCTCTGGACAGAACAGAACAGAGGAGTTTATAAATGATGTGTCAGAAGGAAGTCAGACAGTCATTCATCACCACTAGACAAGACCAGGCGGAGTTCCACAGTGAGTTCTAGAGTTATACACATTCCCGAAAAAAAAAAAAAAAAAAAACACAAAGTCTGACTGTTAGATGTGGGAAGAAAATAAGCATATTCACAATCATTTAATGTCTGCTTCTCTGGTTAGATTATCACCAGTCTGGTGTGTCTGGGACTTAGCTGCCTGGCTGGTTAGGATAACACTAGTCTGGTAATGATGACCTAGCTGCCTGGCTGGCTAGAATAACACTAGTCTGGTAATGATGACCTAGCTGCCTGGCTGGCTAGGATAAAACTAGTCTGGTAATGATGATCTAGCTGCCTGGCTGGTTAGGATAAAACTAGTCTGGTAATGATGACCTAGCTGCCTGGCTGGTTAGAATAACACTAGTCTGGTAATGATGACATAGCTGCCTGGCTGGCTAGAATAACACTAGTCTGGTAATGATGACCTAGCTGCCTGGCTGGCTAGAATAACACTAGTCTGGTAATGATGACCTAGCTGCCTGGCTGGTTAGAATAACACTAGTCTGGTAATGATGACATAGCTGCCTGGCTGGTTAGAATAACACTAGTCTGGTAATGATGATCTAGCTGCCTGGCTGGCTAGAATAACACTAGTCTGGTAATGATGACCTAGCTGCCTGGCTGGTTAGAATAACACTAGTCTGGTAATGATGACATAGCTGCCTGGCTGGTTAGAATAACACTAGTCTGGTAATGATGATCTAGCTGCCTGGCTGGCTAGAATAACACTAGTCTGGTAATGATGATCTAGCTGCCTGGCTGGTTAGGATAAAACTAGTCTGGTAATGATGACCTAGCTGCCTGGCTGGTTAGAATAACACTAGTCTGGTAATGATGACCTAGCTGCCTGGCTGGTTAGGATAACACTAGTCTGGTAATGATGACCTAGCTGCCTGGCTGGTTAGAATAACACTAGTCTGGTAATGATGATCTAGCTGCCTGGTCAAAGATCAGCAGATACATTTATTGATTTAGTTAGCACGTATTTCAGACTCCACAGTCCACAACACAACAGACGAACACACAGCTATGGATCATTATACTGATAACGCATTGAACTACACAAAGGCAGGCTCTGAACCTGTGGAGCGACCAACCTCTTGAACCTTGGTTTCTCCACGGGAGAGAACAACACCTTGAACCCTGGTTTCCCACGGGAGAGACCAACATCTTGAAACCTGGTTTCCCACTGGAGACACCAACATCATGAACCCCGGTTTCCCACGGGAGAGACCAACATCTTGAACCCTGGTTTCCAATGGGAGAGACCAACATCTTGAACCCTGGTTTCAAACGGGAGAGACCAACATCTTGAACCGTGGTTTCCCACTGGAGAGACCAACATCTTGAACCCTGGCTTCCCACGGGAGAGACGAACATCATGAACCACGGTTTCCCATGTGAGAGACCAACATCTTGGACCCTGGTCTTCCTCGGGAGAGACCAACATCTTGAACCCTGGTTTCCCACGGTAGAGACCAACATCTTGAACCCTGGCTTCCCACGGGAGAGACCAACATCATGATCTTCGGTTTCCCATGTAAGAGACCAACATCTTGAACCCTGTTCTTCCTCGGGAGAGACCATCATCTTGAACCCTGGTTTCCCACGGGAGAGACCAACATCTTGAACCCTGGCTTCCCACAGGAGAGACCAACATCATGATCTTCGGTGTCCCATGTAAGAGACCAACATCTTGAACCCTGTTCTTCCTCGGGAGAGACCAACATCTTGAACCCTGGTTTCCCACGGGAGAGACCAACATCTTGAACCCTGGCTTCCCACGGGAGAGACCAACATCATGATCCCCGGTTTCCCATGTAAGAGACCAACATCCTAAACCCTGGTCTTCCACGGGAGAGACCAACATCATGATCCCCGGTTTCCCATGTAAGAGACCAACATCTTGAACCCTGGCTTCCCACGGGAGAGACCAACATCATGAACCCTGGTTTCCCACGGGAGAGACCAACATCTTGAACCCTGGTTTCCCACGGGAGAGACCAACATCTTGAACCCTGGCTTCCCACGGGAGAGACCAACATCATGATCCCCGGTTTCCCATGTAAGAGACCAACATCTTGAACCCTGGTCTTCCTCGGGAGAGACCAACATCTTGAACCCTGGTTTCCCACGGTAGAGACCAAAATCTTGAACCCTGGCTTCCCACGGGAGAGACCAACATCATGATCTTCGGTTTCCCATGTAAGAGACCAACATCTTGAACCCTGGTCTTCCTCGGGAGAGACCAACATCTTGAACCCTGGTTTCCCACGGGAGAGACCAACATCTTGAACCCTGGCTTCCCACGGGAGAGACCAACATCATGATCCCCGGTTTCCCATGTAAGAGACCAACATCTTGAACCCTGGCTTCCCACGGGAGAGACCAACATCATGAACCACGGTTTCCCATGTGAGAGACCAACATCTTGGACCCTGGTCTTCCTCGGGAGAGACCAACATCTTGAACCCTGGTTTCCCACGGTAGAGACCAACATCTTGAACCCTGGCTTCCCACGGGAGAGACCAACATCATGATCTTCGGTTTCCCATGTAAGAGACCAACATCTTGAACCCTGTTCTTCCTCGGGAGAGACCATCATCTTGAACCCTGGTTTCCCACGGGAGAGACCAACATCTTGAACCCTGGCTTCCCACAGGAGAGACCAACATCATGATCTTCGGTTTCCCATGTAAGAGACCAACATCTTGAACCCTGTTCTTCCTCGGGAGACACCAACATCTTGAACCCTGGCTTCCCACGGGAGAGACGAACATCATGAACCACGGTTTCCCATGTGAGAGACCAACATCTTGGACCCTGGTCTTCCTCGGGAGCGACCAACATCTTGAACCCTGGTTTCCCACGGTAGAGACCAACATCTTGAACCCTGGCTTCCCACGGGAGAGACCAACATCATGATCTTCGGTTTCCCATGTAAGAGACCAACATCTTGAACCCTGTTCTTCCTCGGGAGAGACCAACATCTTGAACCCTGGTTTCCCACGGGAGAGACCAACATCTTGAACCCTGGCTTCCCACGGGAGAGACCAACATCATGATCCCCGGTTTCCCATGTAAGAGACCAACATCCTAAACCCTGGTCTTCCACGGGAGAGACCAACATCATGATCCCCGGTTTCCCATGTAAGAGACCAACATCTTGAACCCTGGCTTCCCACGGGAGAGACCAGCATCATGAACCCTGGTTTCCCACGGGAGAGACCAACATCTTGAACCCTGGTTTCCCACGGGAGAGACCAACATCTTGAACCCTGGCTTCCCACAGGAGAGACCAACATCATGATCTTCGGTTTCCCATGTAAGAGACCAACATCTTGAACCCTGTTCTTCCTCGGGAGAGACCAACATCTTGAACCCTGGTTTCCCATGGGAGAGACCAACATCTTGATCCCCAGTTTCCCATGGGAGAGACCAACATCTTGAACCCTGGTTTCCCATGGGAGAGACCAACATCTTGAACCTTGGTCTCTCAACGGGAGAGACCAACATATTGAACCCTGGTTTTCAATGGGAGAAACCAACATCTTGAACCCTGGTTTCAAATGGGAGAGACCAACATCTTGAACCGTGGTTTCCCACTGGAGAGACCAACATCTTGAACCCTGGTCTTCCTCGGGAGAGACCAACATCTTGAACCCTGGTTTCCCACGGTAGAGACCTACATCTTGAACCCTGGCTTCCCACGGGAGAGACCAACATCATGATCTTCGGTTTCCCATGTAAGAGACCAACATCTTGAACCCTGGTCTTCCTCGGGAGAGACCAACATCTTGAACCCTGGTTTCCCACGGGAGAGACCAACATCTTGAACCCTGGCTTCCCACGCGAGAGACCAACATCATGATCCCCGGTTTCCCATGTAAGAGACCAACATCTTGAACCCTGGCTTCCCACGGGAGAGACCAACATCATGAACCCTGGTTTCCCACGGGAGAGACCAACATCTTGAACCCTGGTTTCCCATGGGAAAGACCAAAATATTGAACCCTGGTTTCCCACGGGAGAAACCAACATCTTGAACCCTGGTCTCCCACGGGAGAGACCAACATCCTAAACCCTGGTCTCTCCACGGGAGAGACCAACATGTGGAACCTTGGTTTCCCACAGAAGAGACCAACATCTTGAACCCTGGTTTCCAACGGGAGAGACCAACATCTTGAACCTCGGTTTCCCATGGGAGAGACCAACATCTTGAACCCTGGTCTTCCTCGGGAGAGACCAACATCTTGAACCCTGGTTTCCCATGGGAGAGACCAACATCTTGAACCCTGGTCTCCCTCGGGAGAGACCAACATCTTGAACCCTGGTTTCCCACGGGAGAGACCAACATCTTGAACCCTGGTTTCCCATGGGAGAGACCAACATCTTGAACCCTGGTCTCCTGGAAAGACCAAAATATTGAATCCTGGTTTCCCACGGGAGAAACCAACATCTTAAACGCTGGTCTCCCACGGGAGAGACCAACATCCTAAACCCTGGTCTCTCCACGGGAGAGACCAACATGTGGAACCTTGGTTTCCCACAGGAGAGACCAACATCTTGAACCCTGGTTTCCAACGGGAGAGACCAACATCTTGAACCCCAGTTTCCCGCGGGAGAGACCAACATCTTGAACCCTGGTTTCCCACGCGAGAGACCAACATCATGATCCCCGGTTTCCCATGTAAGAGACCAACATCTTGAACCCTGGCTTCCCACGGGAGAGACCAACATCATGAACCCTGGTTTCCCACGGGAGAGACCAACATCTTGAACCCTGGTTTCCCATGGGAAAGACCAAAATATTGAACCCTGGTTTCCCACGGGAGAAACCAACATCTTGAACCCTGGTCTCCCACGGGAGAGACCAACATCCTAAACCCTGGTCTCTCCACGGGAGAGACCAACATGTGGAACCTTGGTTTCCCACAGAAGAGACCAACATCTTGAACCCTGGTTTCCAACGGGAGAGACCAACATCTTGAACCTCGGTTTCCCATGGGAGAGACCAACATCTTGAACCCTGGTCTTCCTCGGGAGAGACCAACATCTTGAACCCTGGTTTCCCATGGGAGAGACCAACATCTTGAACCCTGGTCTCCCTCGGGAGAGACCAACATCTTGAACCCTGGTTTCCCACGGGAGAGACCAACATCTTGAACCCTGGTTTCCCATGGGAGAGACCAACATCTTGAACCCTGGTCTCCTGGAAAGACCAAAATTATGAATCCTGGTTTCCAACGGGAGAAACCAACATCTTAAACCCTGGTCTCCCACGGGAGAGACCAACATCCTAAACCCTGGTCTCTCCACGGGAGAGACCAACATGTGGAACCTTGGTTTCCCACAGGAGAGACCAACATCTTGAACCCTGGCTTCCCACAGGAGAGACCAACATCATGAACCCTGGTTTCCCACGGGAGAGACCAACATCTTGAACCCTGGTTTCCCATGGGAAATACCAAAATATTGAACCCTGGTTTCCCACGGGAGAAACCAGCATCTTGAACCCTGGTCTCCCACGGGAGAGACCAACATCCTAAACCCTGGTCTCTCCACGGGAGAGACCAACATGTGGAACCTTGGTTTCCCACAGAAGAGACCAACATCTTGAACCCTGGTTTCCAACGGGAGAGACCAACATCTTGAACCTCGGTTTCCCATGGGAGAGACCAACATCTTGAACCCTGGTCTTCCTCGGGAGAGACCAACATCTTGAACCCTGGTTTCCCATGGGAGAGACCAACATCTTGAACCCTGGTCTCCCTCGGGAGAGACCAACATCTTGAACCCTGGTTTCCCACGGGAGAGACCAACATCTTGAACCCTGGTTTCCCATGGGAGAGACCAACATCTTGAACCCTGGTCTCCTGGAAAGACCAAAATTATGAATCCTGGTTTCCCACGGGAGAAACCAACATCTTAAACCCTGGTCTCCCACGGGAGAGACCAACATCCTAAACCCTGGTCTCTCCACGGGAGAGACCAACATGTGGAACCTTGGTTTCCCACAGGAGAGACCAACATCTTGAACCCTGGTTTCCAACGGGAGAGACCAACATCTTGAACCCCAGTTTCCCATGGGAGAAACCAACATCTTGAACCCTGGTCTTCCTCGGGAGAGTTCAACATCTTGAACCCTGGTCTCTCAACGGGAGAGAACAACATATTGAACCCTGGTTTTCAATGGGAGAAACCAACATCTTGAACCCTGGTTTCAAACGGGAGAGACCAACATCTTGAACCGTGGTTTCCCACTGGAGAGACCAACACCTTGAACCCTGGTTTCCCATGGGAGAGACCAACATCTTGAACCCTGGTCTCTCAACGGGAGAGACCAACATATTGAACCCTGGTTTTCAATGGGAGAAACCAACATCTTGAACCCTGGTTTCAAACGGGAGAGACCAACATCTTGAACCGTGGTTTCCCACTGGAGAGACCAACATCTTGAACCCTGGCTTCCCACGGGAGAGACGAACATCATGAACCACGGTTTCCCATGTGAGAGACCAACATCTTGGACCCTGGTCTTCCTAGGGAGAGACCAACATCTTGAACCCTGGTTTCCCACGGTAGAGACCAACATCTTGAACCCTGGCTTCCCACGGGAGAGACCAACATCATGATCTTCGGTTTCCCATGTAAGAGACCAACATCTTGAACCCTGTTCTTCCTCGGGAGAGACCATCATCTTGAACCCTGGTTTCCCACGGGAGAGACCAACATCTTGAACCCTGGCTTCCCACGGGAGAGACCAACATCATGATCCCCGGTTTCCCATGTAAGAGACCAACATCCTAAACCCTGGTCTTCCACGGGAGAGACCAACATCATGATCCCCGGTTTCCCATGTAAGAGACCAACATCTTGAACCCTGGCTTCCCACGGGAGAGACCAACATCATGAACCCTGGTTTCCCACGGGAGAGACCAACATCTTGAACCCTGGTTTCCCACGGGAGAGACCAACATCTTGAACCCTGGCTTCCCACGGGAGAGACCAACATCATGATCCCCGGTTTCCCATTTAAGAGACCAACATCTTGAACCCTGGTCTTCCTCGGGAGAGACCAACATCTTGAACCCTGGTTTCCCACGGTAGAGACCAAAATCTTGAACCCTGGCTTCCGACGGGAGAGAGCATAATCATGATCTTCGGTTTCCCATGTAAGAGACCAACATCTTGAACCCTGGTCTTCCTCGGGAGAGACCAACATCTTGAACCCTGGTTTCCCACGGGAGAGACCAACATCTTGAACCCTGGCTTCCCACGGGAGAGACCAACATCATGATCCCCGGTTTCCCATGTAAGAGACCAACATCTTGAACCCTGGCTTCCCACGGGAGAGACCAACATCATGAACCACGGTTTCCCATGTGAGAGACCAACATCTTGGACCCTGGTCTTCCTCGGGAGAGACCAACATCTTGAACCCTGGTTTCCCACGGTAGAGACCAACATCTTGAACCCTGGCTTCCCACGGGAGAGACCAACATCATGATCTTCGGTTTCCCATGTAAGAGACCAACATCTTGAACCCTGTTCTTCCTCGGGAGAGACCATCATCTTGAACCCTGGTTTCCCACGGGAGAGACCAACATCTTGAACCCTGGCTTCCCACAGGAGAGACCAACATCATGATCTTCGGTTTCCCATGTAAGAGACCAACATCTTGAACCCTGTTCTTCCTCGGGAGACACCAACATCTTGAAACCTGGCTTCCCACGGGAGAGACGAACATCATGAACCACGGTTTCCCATGTGAGAGACCAACATCTTGGACCCTGGTCTTCCTCGGGAGCGACCAACATCTTGAACCCTGGTTTCCCACGGTAGAGACCAACATCTTGAACCCTGGCTTCCCACGGGAGAGACCAACATCATGATCTTCGGTTTCCCATGTAAGAGACCAACATCTTGAACCCTGTTCTTCCTCGGGAGAGACCATCATCTTGAACCCTGGTTTCCCACGGGAGAGACCAACATCTTGAACCCTGGCTTCCCACAGGAGAGACCAACATCATGATCTTCGGTTTCCCATGTAAGAGACCAACATCCTAAACCCTGGTCTTCCACGGGAGAGACCAACATCATGATCCCCGGTTTCCCATGTAAGAGACCAACATCTTGAACCCTGGCTTCCCACGGGAGAGACCAACATCATGAACCCTGGTTTCCCACGGGAGAGACCAACATCTTGAACCCTGGTTTCCCACGGGAGAGACCAACATCTTGAACCCTGGCTTCCCACAGGAGAGACCAACATCATGATCTTCGGTTTCCCATGTAAGAGACCAACATCTTGAACCCTGTTCTTCCTCGGGAGAGACCATCATCTTGAACCCTGGTTTCCCACGGGAAAGACCAACATCTTGAACCCTGGTTTCAAACGGGAGAGACCAACATCTTGAACCGTGGTTTCCCACTGGAGAGACCAACATCTTGAACCCTGGCTTCCCACGGGAGAGACGAACATCATGAACCACGGTTTCCCATGTGAGAGACCAACATCTTGGACCCTGGTCTTCCTAGGGAGAGACCAACATCTTGAACCCTGGTTTCCCACGGTAGAGACCAACATCTTGAACCCTGGCTTCCCACGGGAGAGACCAACATCATGATCTTCGGTTTCCCATGTAAGAGACCAACATCTTGAACCCTGTTCTTCCTCGGGAGAGACCATCATCTTGAACCCTGGTTTCCCACGGGAGAGACCAACATCTTGAACCCTGGCTTCCCACGGGAGAGACCAACATCATGATCCCCGGTTTCCCATGTAAGAGACCAACATCCTAAACCCTGGTCTTCCACGGGAGAGACCAACATCATGATCCCCGGTTTCCCATGTAAGAGACCAACATCTTGAACCCTGGCTTCCCACGGGAGAGACCAACATCATGAACCCTGGTTTCCCACGGGAGAGACCAACATCTTGAACCCTGGTTTCCCACGGGAGAGACCAACATCTTGAACCCTGGCTTCCCACGGGAGAGACCAACATCATGATCCCCGGTTTCCCATGTAAGAGACCAACATCTTGAACCCTGGTCTTCCTCGGGAGAGACCAACATCTTGAACCCTGGTTTCCCACGGTAGAGACCAAAATCTTGAACCCTGGCTTCCGACGGGAGAGAGCATAATCATGATCTTCGGTTTCCCATGTAAGAGACCAACATCTTGAACCCTGGTCTTCCTCGGGAGAGACCAACATCTTGAACCCTGGTTTCCCACGGGAGAGACCAACATCTTGAACCCTGGCTTCCCACGGGAGAGACCAACATCATGATCCCCGGTTTCCCATGTAGGAGACCAACATCTTGAACCCTGGCTTCCCACGGGAGAGACCAACATCATGAACCACGGTTTCCCATGTGAGAGACCAACATCTTGGACCCTGGTCTTCCTCGGGAGAGACCAACATCTTGAACCCTGGTTTCCCACGGTAGAGACCAACATGTGGAACCTTGGTTTCCCACAGGAGAGACCAACATCTTGAACCCTGGCTTCCCACGGGAGAGACCAACATCATGAACCCTGGTTTCCCACGGGAGAGACCAACATCTTGAACCCTGGTTTCCCATGGGAAAGACCAAAATATTGAACCCTGGTTTCCCACGGGAGAAACCAGCATCTTGAACCCTGGTCTCCCACGGGAGAGACCAACATCCTAAACCCTGGTCTCTCCACGGGAGAGACCAACATGTGGAACCTTGGTTTCCCACAGAAGAGACCAACATCTTGAACCCTGGTTTCCAACGGGAGAGACCAACATCTTGAACCTCGGTTTCCCATGGGAGAGACCAACATCTTGAACCCTGGTCTTCCTCGGGAGAGACCAACATCTTGAACCCTGGTTTCCCATGGGAGAGACCAACATCTTGAACCCTGGTCTCCCTCGGGAGAGACCAACATCTTGAACCCTGGTTTCCCACGGGAGAGACCAACATCTTGAACCCTGGTTTCCCATGGGAGAGACCAACATCTTGAACCCTGGTCTCCTGGAAAGACCAAAATTATGAATCCTGGTTTCCCACGGGAGAAACCAACATCTTAAACCCTGGTCTCCCACGGGAGAGACCAACATCCTAAACCCTGGTCTCTCCACGGGAGAGACCAACATGTGGAACCTTGGTTTCCCACAGGAGAGACCAACATCTTGAACCCTGGTTTCCAACGGGAGAGACCAACATCTTGAACCCCAGTTTCCCATGGGAGAAACCAACATCTTGAACCCTGGTCTTCCTCGGGAGAGTTCAACATCTTGAACCCTGGTCTCTCAACGGGAGAGAACAACATATTGAACCCTGGTTTTCAATGGGAGAAACCAACATCTTGAACCCTGGTTTCAAACGGGAGAGACCAACATCTTGAACCGTGGTTTCCCACTGGAGAGACCAACACCTTGAACCCTGGTTTCCCATGGGAGAGACCAACATCTTGAACCCTGGTCTCTCAACGGGAGAGACCAACATATTGAACCCTGGTTTTCAATGGGAGAAACCAACATCTTGAACCCTGGTTTCAAACGGGAGAGACCAACATCTTGAACCGTGGTTTCCCACTGGAGAGACCAACATCTTGAACCCTGGCTTCCCACGGGAGAGACGAACATCATGAACCACGGTTTCCCATGTGAGAGACCAACATCTTGGACCCTGGTCTTCCTAGGGAGAGACCAACATCTTGAACCCTGGTTTCCCACGGTAGAGACCAACATCTTGAACCCTGGCTTCCCACGGGAGAGACCAACATCATGATCTTCGGTTTCCCATGTAAGAGACCAACATCTTGAACCCTGTTCTTCCTCGGGAGAGACCATCATCTTGAACCCTGGTTTCCCACGGGAGAGACCAACATCTTGAACCCTGGCTTCCCACGGGAGAGACCAACATCATGATCCCCGGTTTCCCATGTAAGAGACCAACATCCTAAACCCTGGTCTTCCACGGGAGAGACCAACATCATGATCCCCGGTTTCCCATGTAAGAGACCAACATCTTGAACCCTGGCTTCCCACGGGAGAGACCAACATCATGAACCCTGGTTTCCCACGGGAGAGACCAACATGTGGAACCTTGGTTTCCCACAGAAGAGACCAACATCTTGAACCCTGGTTTCCAACGGGAGAGACCAACATCTTGAACCTCGGTTTCCCATGGGAGAGACCAACATCTTGAACCCTGGTCTTCCTCGGGAGAGACCAACATCTTGAACCCTGGTTTCCCATGGGAGAGACCAACATCTTGAACCCTGGTCTCCCTCGGGAGAGACCAACATCTTGAACCCTGGTTTCCCACGGGAGAGACCAACATCTTGAACCCTGGTTTCCCATGGGAGAGACCAACATCTTGAACCCTGGTCTCCTGGAAAGACCAAAATTATGAATCCTGGTTTCCCACGGGAGAAACCAACATCTTAAACCCTGGTCTCCCACGGGAGAGACCAACATCCTAAACCCTGGTCTCTCCACGGGAGAGACCAACATGTGGAACCTTGGTTTCCCACAGGAGAGACCAACATCTTGAACCCTGGTTTCCAACGGGAGAGACCAACATCTTGAACCCCAGTTTCCCATGGGAGAAACCAACATCTTGAACCCTGGTCTTCCTCGGGAGAGTTCAACATCTTGAACCCTGGTCTCTCAACGGGAGAGAACAACATATTGAACCCTGGTTTTCAATGGGAGAAACCAACATCTTGAACCCTGGTTTCAAACGGGAGAGACCAACATCTTGAACCGTGGTTTCCCACTGGAGAGACCAACACCTTGAACCCTGGTTTCCCATGGGAGAGACCAACATCTTGAACCCTGGTCTCTCAACGGGAGAGACCAACATATTGAACCCTGGTTTTCAATGGGAGAAACCAACATCTTGAACCCTGGTTTCAAACGGGAGAGACCAACATCTTGAACCGTGGTTTCCCACTGGAGAGACCAACATCTTGAACCCTGGCTTCCCACGGGAGAGACGAACATCATGAACCACGGTTTCCCATGTGAGAGACCAACATCTTGGACCCTGGTCTTCCTAGGGAGAGACCAACATCTTGAACCCTGGTTTCCCACGGTAGAGACCAACATCTTGAACCCTGGCTTCCCACGGGAGAGACCAACATCATGATCTTCGGTTTCCCATGTAAGAGACCAACATCTTGAACCCTGTTCTTCCTCGGGAGAGACCATCATCTTGAACCCTGGTTTCCCACGGGAGAGACCAACATCTTGAACCCTGGCTTCCCACGGGAGAGACCAACATCATGATCCCCGGTTTCCCATGTAAGAGACCAACATCCTAAACCCTGGTCTTCCACGGGAGAGACCAACATCATGATCCCCGGTTTCCCATGTAAGAGACCAACATCTTGAACCCTGGCTTCCCACGGGAGAGACCAACATCATGAACCCTGGTTTCCCACGGGAGAGACCAACATCTTGAACCCTGGTTTCCCACGGGAGAGACCAACATCTTGAACCCTGGCTTCCCACGGGAGAGACCAACATCATGATCCCCGGTTTCCCATGTAAGAGACCAACATCTTGAACCCTGGTCTTCCTCGGGAGAGACCAACATCTTGAACCCTGGTTTCCCACGGTAGAGACCAAAATCTTGAACCCTGGCTTCCGACGGGAGAGAGCATAATCATGATCTTCGGTTTCCCATGTAAGAGACCAACATCTTGAACCCTGGTCTTCCTCGGGAGAGACCAACATCTTGAACCCTGGTTTCCCACGGGAGAGACCAACATCTTGAACCCTGGCTTCCCACGGGAGAGACCAACATCATGATCCCCGGTTTCCCATGTAAGAGACCAACATCTTGAACCCTGTTTTCCCACGGGAGAGACCAACATCATGAACCACGGTTTCCCATGTGAGAGACCAACATCTTGGACCCTGGTCTTCCTCGGGAGAGACCAACATCTTGAACCCTGGTTTCCCACGGTAGAGACCAACATCTTGAACCCTGGCTTCCCACGGGAGAGACCAACATCATGATCTTCGGTTTCCCATGTAAGAGACCAACATCTTGAACCCTGTTCTTCCTCGGGAGAGACCATCATCTTGAACCCTGGTTTCCCACGGGAGAGACCAACATCTTGAACCCTGGCTTCCCACAGGAGAGACCAACATCATGATCTTCGGTTTCCCATGTAAGAGACCAACATCTTGAACCCTGTTCTTCCTCGGGAGACACCAACATCTTGAACCCTGGCTTCCCACGGGAGAGACGAACATCATGAACCACGGTTTCCCATGTGAGAGACCAACATCTTGGACCCTGGTCTTCCTCGGGAGCGACCAACATCTTGAACCCTGGTTTCCCACGGTAGAGACCAACATCTTGAACCCTGGCTTCCCACGGGAGAGACCAACATCATGATCTTCGGTTTCCCATGTAAGAGACCAACATCTTGAACCCTGTTCTTCCTCGGGAGAGACCATCATCTTGAACCCTGGTTTCCCACGGGAGAGACCAACATCTTGAACCCTGGCTTCCCACAGGAGAGACCAACATCATGATCTTCGGTTTCCCATGTAAGAGACCAACATCCTAAACCCTGGTCTTCCACGGGAGAGACCAACATCATGATCCCCGGTTTCCCATGTAAGAGACCAACATCTTGAACCCTGGCTTCCCACGGGAGAGACCAACATCATGAACCCTGGTTTCCCACGGGAGAGACCAACATCTTGAACCCTGGTTTCCCACGGGAGAGACCAACATCTTGAACCCTGGCTTCCCACAGGAGAGACCAACATCATGATCTTCGGTTTCCCATGTAAGAGACCAACATCTTGAACCCTGTTCTTCCTCGGGAGAGACCAACATCTTGAACCCTGGTTTCCCACGGGAGAGACCAACATCTTGAACCCTGGCTTCCCACGGGAGAGACCAACATCATGATCCCCGGTTTCCCATGTAAGAGACCAACATCCTAAACCCTGGTCTTCCACGGGAGAGACCAACATCATGATCCCCGGTTTCCCATGTAAGAGACCAACATCTTGAACCCTGGCTTCCTACGGGAGAGACCAACATCATGTACCCTGGTTTCCCACGGGAGAGACCAACATCTTGAACCCTGGTTTCCCACGGGAGAGACCAACATCTTGAACCCTGGCTTCCCACGGGAGAGACCAACATCATGATCCCCGGTTTCCCATGTAAGAGACCAACATCCTAAACCCTGGTCTTCCACGGGAGAGACCAACATCATGATCCCCGGTTTCCCATGTAAGAGACCAACATCTTGAACCCTGGTCTTCCTCGGGAGAGACCAACACCTTGAACCCTTGTTTCCCACGGTAGAGACCAAAATCTTGAACCCTGGCTTCCCACGGGAGAGACCAACATCATGATCTTCGGTTTCCCATGTAAGAGACCAACATCTTGAACCCTGGTCTTCCTCGGGAGAGACCAACATCTTGAACCCTGGTTTCCCACGGGAGAGACCAACATCTTGAACCCTGGCTTCCCACGGGAGAGACCAACATCATGATCCCCGGTTTCCCATGTAAGAGACCAACATCTTGAACCCTGGCTTCCCACGGGAGAGACCAACATCATGAACCCTGGTTTCCCACGGGAGAGACCAACATCTTGAACCCTGGTTTCCCATGGGAAAGACCAAAATATTGAACCCTGGTTTCCCACGGGAGAGACCAATATCTTGAACCCTGGTTTCTCCACTTTAGAGACGAACATCTTGAACCCTGGTTTCCCATGGGAGAGACCAACATCTTGAAC
The DNA here is from genome assembly GCF_045791955.1 of Oncorhynchus clarkii lewisi. Classification (NCBI taxonomy): domain Eukaryota; kingdom Metazoa; phylum Chordata; class Actinopteri; order Salmoniformes; family Salmonidae; genus Oncorhynchus; species Oncorhynchus clarkii. Next base: position 84,005,368 of record NC_092153.1, read on the forward strand.
CCTGGTTTCCCACGGGAGAGACCAACATCTTGAACCCTGGTTTCCCACGGGAGAGACCAACATCTTGAACCGTGGTTTCCCACTGGAGAGACCAACATCTTGAACCCTGGCTTCCCACGGGAGAGACCAACATCATGAACCACGGTTTCCCATGTGAGAGACCAACATCTTGAACCCTGGTCTTCCTCGGGAGAGACCAACATCTTGAACCCTGGTTTCCCACGGGAGAGACCAACATCTTGAACCCTGGCTTCCCACGGGAGAGACCAACATCATGATCTTCGGTTTCCCATGTAAGAGACCAACATCTTGAACCCTGTTTTCCCACGGGAGAGACCAACATCTTGAACCCTGGTTTCCCACGGGAGAGACCAACATCTTGAACCGTGGTTTCCCACTGGAGAAACCAACATCTTGAACCCTGGTCTCCCACGGGAGAGACCAACATCCCAAACCCTCGTCTCTCCACGGGAGAGACCAACATGTGGAACCTTTGTTTCCCACAGGAGAGACCAACATCTTGAACCCTGGTTTCCAACGGGAGAGACCAACATCTTGAACTCCAGTTTCCCATGGGAGAGACCAACATCTTGAACCCTGGTTTCCCATGGGAGAGACCAACATCTTGAACCCTGGTCTCTCAACGGGAGAGACCAACATATTGAACCCTGGTTTTCAATGGGAGAAACCAACATCTTGAACCCTGGTTTCAAACGGGAGAGTCCAACATCTTGAACCGTGGTTTCCCACTGGAGAGACCAACATCTTGAACCCTGGCTTTCCACGGGAGAGACGAATATCATGAACCACGGTTTTTCTCTGTGAGAGACCAACATCTTGGACCCTGGTCTTCCTCGGGAGAGACCAACATCTTGAACCCTGGTTTCCCACGGTAGAGACCAACATCTTGAACCCTGGCTTCCCACGGGAGAGACCAACATCATGATCTTCGGTTTCCCATGTAAGAGACCAACATCTTGAACCCTGTTCTTCCTCGGAAGAGACCATCATCTTGAACCCTGGTTTCCCACGGGAGAGACCAACATCTTGAACCCTGGCTTCCCACAGGAGAGACCAACATCATGATCTTCGGTTTCCCATGTAAGAGACCAACATCCTAAACCCTGGTCTTCCACGGGAGAGACCAACATCATGATCCCCGGTTTCCCATGTAAGAGACCAACATCTTGAACCCTGGCTTCCCACGGGCGAGACCAACATCATGAACCCTGGTTTCCCACGGGAGAGACCAACATCTTGAACCCTGGTTTCCCACGGGAGAGACCAACATCTTGAACCCTGGCTTCCCATGGGAGAGACCAACATCATGAACCCCGGTTTCCCATGTAAGAGACCAACATCTTGAACCCTGCTCTTCCTCGGGAGAGACCAACATCTTGAACCCTGGTTTCCCACGGTAGAGACCAAAATCTTGAACCCTGGCTTCCCACGGGAGAGACCAACATCATGATCTTCGGTTTCCCATGTAAGAGACCAACATCTTGAACCCTGGTCTTCCTCGGGAGAGACCAACATCTTGAACCCTGGTTTCCCACGGGAGATACCAACATCTTGAACCCTGGCTTCCCACGGGAGAGACCAACATCATGATCCCCGGTTTCCCATGTAAGAGACCAACATCTTGAACCCTGGCTTCCCACGGGAGAGACCAACATCATGAACCCTTGTTTCCCACTGGAGAGACCAACATCTTGAACCCTGGTTTCCCATGGGAAAGACCAAAATATTGAACCCTGGTTTCCCACGGGAGAGACCAATATCTTGAACCCTGGTTTCTCCACTTTAGAGACCAACATCTTGAACCCTGGTTTCCCATGGGAGAGACCAACATCTTGAACCCTGGTTTCCCACGGAAGAGACCAACATCTTGAACCCTGGTTTCCCACGGGAGAGACCAACATCTTGAACCGTGGTTTCCCACTGGAGAGACCAACATCTTGAACCCTGGCTTCCCACGGGAGAGACCAACATCATGAACCATGGTTTCCCATGTGAGAGACCAACATCTTGAACCCTGGTCTTCCTCGGGAGAGACCAACATCTTGAACCCTGGTTTCCCACGGGAGAGACCAACATCTTGAACCCTGGCTTCCCACGGGAGAGACCAACATCATGATCTTCGGTTTCCCATGTAAGAGACCAACATCTTGAACCCTGGCTTCCCACGGGAGAGACCAACATCATGAACCCTGGTTTCCCACGGGAGAGACTAACATCTTGAACCCTGGTTTCCCATGGGAGAGACCAAAATATTGAACCATGGTTTCCCACGGGAGAAACCAACATCTTTGAACCCTGGTCTCCCACGGGAGAGACCAACATCCTAAACCCTGGTCTCTCCACTGTAGAGACCAACATGTGGAACCTTGGTTTCCCACAGGAGAGACCAACATCTTGAACCCTGGTTTCCAACGGGAGAGACCAACATCTTGAACCTCGGTTTCCCATGGGAGAGACCAACATCTTGAACCCTGGTCTCCCTCGGGAGAGTCCAACATCTTGAACCCTGGTTTCCCATTGGAGAGACCAACATCTTGAACCCTGGTTTCCCACGAGAGAGACCAACATGTGGAACCCTGGTCTACCACGGGAGAGACCAACATATTGAACCCTGGTTTCCCACGGGAGAGACCAACATCTTGAACTCTGGTTTCCCACGGGAGAGACCAACATCTTGAACTCAGGTTTCCAACGGGAGAGACAAAAATATTGAACCCTGGTTTCTCCACGGGGTAGACCAACATATTGAACCCTGGTTTCCCATGGGAGAGACCAACATGTGGAACCCTGGTTTCCCACGGGAGAGACCAACATCCTGAACCCTGGTTTCCCACGGGAGAGACCAACATCATGAACCCCGGTTTCCCATGTGAGAGAACAACATCTTGAACCCTGGCTTCCCACGGGAGAGACCAACATCATGAACCCCGGTTTCCCACAGGAGAGACCAACATCTTGAACCCTGGTTTCCAACGGGAGAGACCAACATCTTGAACCCTGGTTTCCCATGGGAGAGACCAACATCTTGAACCCTGGTCTCCCTCGGGAGAGTCCAACATCTTGAACCCTGGTTTCCCATGGGAGAGACCAACATCTTGAACCCTGGTTTCCCACGGGAGAGACCAACATGTGGAACCCTGGTTTCAAACGGGAGAGACCAACATCTTGAACCGTGGTTTCCCACTGGAGAGACCAACATCTTGAACCCTGGCTTCCCACGGGAGAGACCAACATCATGATCCCCGGTTTCCCATGTAAGAGACCAACATCTTGAACCCTGGCTTCCCACGGGAGAGACCAACATCATGAACCCTTGTTTCCCACTGGAGAGACCAACATCTTGAACCCTGGTTTCCCATGGGAAAGACCAAAATATTGAACCCTGGTTTCCCACGGGAGAGACCAATATCTTGAACCCTGGTTTCTCCACTTTAGAGACCAACATCTTGAACCCTGGTTTCCCATGGGAGAGACCAACATCTTGAACCCTGGTTTCCCATGGAAGAGACCAACATCTTGAACCCTGGTTTCCCACGGGAGAGACCAACATCTTGAACCGTGGTTTCCCACTGGAGAGACCAACATCTTGAACCCTGGCTTCCCACGGGAGAGACCAACATCATGAACCATGGTTTCCCATGTGAGAGACCAACATCTTGAACCCTGGTCTTCCTCGGGAGAGACCAACATCTTGAACCCTGGTTTCCCACGGGAGAGACCAACATCATGATCTTCGGTTTCCCATGTAAGAGACCAACATCTTGAACCCTGGCTTCCCACGGGAGAGACCAACATCATGAACCCTGGTTTCCCACGGGAGAGACTAACATCTTGAACCCTGGTTTCCCATGGGAGAGACCAAAATATTGAACCATGGTTTCCCACGGGAGAAACCAACATCTTTGAACCCTGGTCTCCCACGGGAGAGACCAACATCCTAAACCCTGGTCTCTCCACTGTAGAGACCAACATGTGGAACCTTGGTTTCCCACAGGAGAGACCAACATCTTGAACCCTGGTTTCCAACGGGAGAGACCAACATCTTGAACCTCGGTTTCCCATGGGAGAGACCAACATCTTGAACCCTGGTCTCCCTCGGGAGAGTCCAACATCTTGAACCCTGGTTTCCCATTGGAGAGACCAACATCTTGAACCCTGGTTTCCCACGAGAGAGACCAACATGTGGAACCCTGGTCTACCACGGGAGAGACCAACATATTGAACCCTGGTTTCCCACGGGAGAGACCAACATCTTGAACTCTGGTTTCCCACGGGAGAGACCAACATCTTGAACTCAGGTTTCCAACGGGAGAGACAAAAATATTGAACCCTGGTTTCTCCACGGGGTAGACCAACATATTGAACCCTGGTTTCCCATGGGAGAGACCAACATGTGGAACCCTGGTTTCCCACGGGAGAGACCAACATCCTGAACCCTGGTTTCCCACGGGAGAGACCAACATCATGAACCCCGGTTTCCCATGTGAGAGAACAACATCTTGAACCCTGGCTTCCCACGGGAGAGACCAACATCATGAACCCCGGTTTCCCACAGGAGAGACCAACATCTTGAACCCTGGTTTCCAACGGGAGAGACCAACATCTTGAACCCTGGTTTCCCATGGGAGAGACCAACATCTTGAACCCTGGTCTCCCTCGGGAGAGTCCAACATCTTGAACCCTGGTTTCCCATGGGAGAGACCAACATCTTGAACCCTGGTTTCCCACGGGAGAGACCAACATGTGGAACCCTGGTTTCAAACGGGAGAGACCAACATCTTGAACCGTGGTTTCCCACTGGAGAGACCAACATCTTGAACCCTGGCTTCCCACGGGAGAGACCAACATCGAAGAACCACGGTTTCCAATGTGAGAGACCAACATCTTGAACCCTGGTCTTCCTCGGGAGAGACCAACATCTTGAACCCTGGTTTCCCATGGGAGAGACCAACATCTTGAACCCTGGTTTCCCACGGGAGAGACCAACATGTGGAACCCTGGTTTCAAACGGGAGAGACCAACATCTTGAACCGTGGTTTCCCACTGGAGAGACCAACATCTTGAACCCTGGCTTCCCACGGGAGAGACCAACATCATGAACCATGGTTTCCCATGTGAGAGACCAACATCTTGAACCCTGGTCTTCCTCGGGAGAGACCAACATCTTGAACCCTGGTTTCCCACGGGAGAGACCAACATCTTGAACCCTGGCTTCCCACGGGAGAGACCAACATCATGATCTTCGGTTTCCCATGTAAGAGACCAACATCTTGAACCCTGGCTTCCCACGGGAGAGACCAACATCATGAACCCTGGTTTCCCACGGGAGAGACTAACATCTTGAACCCTGGTTTCCCATGGGAGAGACCAAAATATTGAACCATGGTTTCCCACGGGAGAAACCAACATCTTTGAACCCTGGTCTCCCACGGGAGAGACCAACATCCTAAACCCTGGTCTCTCCACTGTAGAGACCAACATGTGGAACCTTGGTTTCCCACAGGAGAGACCAACATCTTGAACCCTGGTTTCCAACGGGAGAGACCAACATCTTGAACCTCGGTTTCCCATGGGAGAGACCAACATCTTGAACCCTGGTCTCCCTCGGGAGAGTCCAACATCTTGAACCCTGGTTTCCCATTGGAGAGACCAACATCTTGAACCCTGGTTTCCCACGAGAGAGACCAACATGTGGAACCCTGGTCTACCACGGGAGAGACCAACATATTGAACCCTGGTTTCCCACGGGAGAGACCAACATCTTGAACTCTGGTTTCCCACGGGAGAGACCAACATCTTGAACTCGGGTTTCCAACGGGAGAGACAAAAATATTGAACCCTGGTTTCTCCACGGGGTAGACCAACATATTGAACCCTGGTTTCCCATGGGAGAGACCAACATGTGGAACCCTGGTTTCCCACGGGAGAGACCAACATCCTGAACCCTGGTTTCCCACGGGAGAGACCAACATCATGAACCCCGGTTTCCCATGTGAGAGAACAACATCTTGAACCCTGGCTTCCCACGGGAGAGACCAACATCATGAACCCCGGTTTCCCACAGGAGAGACCAACATCTTGAACCCTGGTTTCCAACGGGAGAGACCAACATCTTGAACCCTGGTTTCCCATGGGAGAGACCAACATCTTGAACCCTGGTCTCCCTCGGGAGAGTCCAACATCTTGAACCCTGGTTTCCCATGGGAGAGACCAACATCTTGAACCCTGGTTTCCCACGGGAGAGACCAACATGTGGAACCCTGGTTTCAAACGGGAGAGACCAACATCTTGAACCGTGGTTTCCCACTGGAGAGACCAACATCTTGAACCCTGGCTTCCCACGGGAGAGACCAACATCGAAGAACCACGGTTTCCAATGTGAGAGACCAACATCTTGAACCCTGGTCTTCCTCGGGAGAGACCAACATCTTGAACCCTGGTTTCCCATGGGAGAGACCAACATCTTGAACCCTGGTTTCCCACGGGAGAGACCAACATGTGGAACCCTGGTTTCAAACGGGAGAGACCAACATCTTGAACCCTGGCTTCCCACGGGAGAGACCAACATCATTAACCCTGGTTTCCCACGGGAGAGACTAACATCTTGAACCCTGGTTTCCCATGGGAGAGACCAAAATATTGAACCATGGTTTCCCACGGGAGAAACCAACATCTTTGAACCCTGGTCTCCCACGGGAGAGACCAACATCCTAAACCCTGGTCTCTCCACTGTAGAGACCAACATGTGGAACCTTGGTTTCCCACAGGAGAGACCAACATCTTGAACCCTGGTTTCCAACGGGAGAGACCAACATCTTGAACCTCGGTTTCCCATGGGAGAGACCAACATCTTGAACCCTGGTCTCCCTCGGGAGAGTCCAACATCTTGAACCCTGGTTTCCCATTGGAGAGACCAACATCTTGAACCCTGGTTTCCCACGAGAGAGACCAACATGTGGAACCCTGGTCTACCACGGGAGAGACCAACATATTGAACCCTGGTTTCCCACGGGAGAGACCAACATCTTGAACTCTGGTTTCCCACGGGAGAGACCAACATCTTGAACTCAGGTTTCCAACGGGAGAGACAAAAATATTGAACCCTGGTTTCTCCACGGGGTAGACCAACATATTGAACCCTGGTTTCCCATGGGAGAGACCAAAATATTGAACCATGGTTTCCCACGGGAGAAACCAACATCTTTGAACCCTGGTCTCCCACGGGAGAGACCAACATCCTAAACCCTGGTCTCTCCACTGTAGAGACCAACATGTGGAACCTTGGTTTCCCACAGGAGAGACCAACATCTTGAACCCTGGTTTCCAACGGGAGAGACCAACATCTTGAACCTCGGTTTCCCATGGGAGAGACCAACATCTTGAACCCTGGTCTCCCTCGGGAGAGTCCAACATCTTGAACCCTGGTTTCCCATTGGAGAGACCAACATCTTGAACCCTGGTTTCCCACGAGAGAGACCAACATGTGGAACCCTGGTCTACCACGGGAGAGACCAACATATTGAACCCTGGTTTCCCACGGGAGAGACCAACATCTTGAACTCTGGTTTCCCACGGGAGAGACCAACATCTTGAACTCAGGTTTCCAACGGGAGAGACAAAAATATTGAACCCTGGTTTCTCCACGGGGTAGACCAACATATTGAACCCTGGTTTCCCATGGGAGAGACCAACATGTGGAACCCTGGTTTCCCACGGGAGAGACCAACATCCTGAACCCTGGTTTCCCACGGGAGAGACCAACATCATGAACCCCGGTTTCCCATGTGAGAGAACAACATCTTGAACCCTGGCTTCCCACGGGAGAGACCAACATCATGAACCCCGGTTTCCCACAGGAGAGACCAACATCTTGAACCCTGGTTTCCAACGGGAGAGACCAACATCTTGAACCCTGGTTTCCCATGGGAGAGACCAACATCTTGAACCCTGGTCTCCCTCGGGAGAGTCCAACATCTTGAACCCTGGTTTCCCATGGGAGAGACCAACATCTTGAACCCTGGTTTCCCACGGGAGAGACCAACATGTGGAACCCTGGTTTCAAACGGGAGAGACCAACATCTTGAACCGTGGTTTCCCACTGGAGAGACCAACATCTTGAACCCTGGCTTCCCACGGGAGAGACCAACATCGAAGAACTTAGGTTTCCAATGTGAGAGACCAACATCTTGAACCCTGGTCTTCCTCGGGAGAGACCAACATCTTGAACCCTGGTTTCCCATGGGAGAGACCAACATCTTGAACCCTGGTTTCCCACGGGAGAGACCAACATGTGGAACCCTGGTTTCAAACGGGAGAGACCAACATCTTGAACCGTGGTTTCCCACTGGAGAGACCAACATCTTGAACCCTGGCTTCCCACGGGAGAGACCAACATCATGAACCATGGTTTCCCATGTGAGAGACCAACATCTTGAACCCTGGTCTTCCTCGGGAGAGACCAACATCTTGAACCCTGGTTTCCCACGGGAGAGACCAACATCTTGAACCCTGGCTTCCCACGGGAGAGACCAACATCATGATCTTCGGTTTCCCATGTAAGAGACCAACATCTTGAACCCTGGCTTCCCACGGGAGAGACCAACATCATGAACCCTGGTTTCCCACGGGAGAGACTAACATCTTGAACCCTGGTTTCCCATGGGAGAGACCAAAATATTGAACCATGGTTTCCCACGGGAGAAACCAACATCTTTGAACCCTGGTCTCCCACGGGAGAGACCAACATCCTAAACCCTGGTCTCTCCACTGTAGAGACCAACATGTGGAACCTTGGTTTCCCACAGGAGAGACCAACATCTTGAACCCTGGTTTCCAACGGGAGAGACCAACATCTTGAACCTCGGTTTCCCATGGGAGAGACCAACATCTTGAACCCTGGTCTCCCTCGGGAGAGTCCAACATCTTGAACCCTGGTTTCCCATTGGAGAGACCAACATCTTGAACCCTGGTTTCCCACGAGAGAGACCAACATGTGGAACCCTGGTCTACCACGGGAGAGACCAACATATTGAACCCTGGTTTCCCACGGGAGAGACCAACATCTTGAACTCTGGTTTCCCACGGGAGAGACCAACATCTTGAACTCGGGTTTCCAACGGGAGAGACAAAAATATTGAACCCTGGTTTCTCCACGGGGTAGACCAACATATTGAACCCTGGTTTCCCATGGGAGAGACCAACATGTGGAACCCTGGTTTCCCACGGGAGAGACCAACATCCTGAACCCTGGTTTCCCACGGGAGAGACCAACATCATGAACCCCGGTTTCCCATGTGAGAGAACAACATCTTGAACCCTGGCTTCCCACGGGAGAGACCAACATCATGAACCCCGGTTTCCCACAGGAGAGACCAACATCTTGAACCCTGGTTTCCAACGGGAGAGACCAACATCTTGAACCCTGGTTTCCCATGGGAGAGACCAACATCTTGAACCCTGGTCTCCCTCGGGAGAGTCCAACATCTTGAACCCTGGTTTCCCATGGGAGAGACCAACATCTTGAACCCTGGTTTCCCACGGGAGAGACCAACATGTGGAACCCTGGTTTCAAACGGGAGAGACCAACATCTTGAACCGTGGTTTCCCACTGGAGAGACCAACATCTTGAACCCTGGCTTCCCACGGGAGAGACCAACATCGAAGAACCACGGTTTCCAATGTGAGAGACCAACATCTTGAACCCTGGTCTTCCTCGGGAGAGACCAACATCTTGAACCCTGGTTTCCCATGGGAGAGACCAACATCTTGAACCCTGGTTTCCCACGGGAGAGACCAACATGTGGAACCCTGGTTTCAAACGGGAGAGACCAACATCTTGAACCGTGGTTTCCCACTGGAGAGACCAACATCTTGAACCCTGGCTTCCCACGGGAGAGACCAACATCGAAGAACCACGGTTTCCCATGTGAGAGACCAACATCTTGAACCCTGGTCTTCCTCGGGAGAGACCAACATCTTGAACCCTGGTTTCCCACGGGAGAGACCAACATCTTGAACCCTGGCTTCCCACGGGAGAGACCAACATCATGATCTTCGGTTTCCCATGTAAGAGACCAACATCTTGAACCCTGGTTTCCCACAGGAGAGACCAAAATATTGAACCCTGGTTTCCCACGGGAGAAACCAACATCTTGAACCCTGGTCTCCCACGGGAGAGACCAACATCCTAAACCCTGGTCTCTCCACGGGAGAGACCAACATGTGGAACCTTGGTTTCCCACAGGAGAGACCAACATCTTGAACCCTGGTTTCCCATGGGAGAGACCAACATCTTGAACCCTGGTCTTCCTCGGGAGAGACCAACATCTTGTACCCTGGTTTCCCATGGGAGAGACCAACATCGTGAACCCTGGTCTCCCTCGGGAGAGACCAACATCTTGAACCCTGGTCTCTCAACGGGAGAGACCAACATATTGAACCCTGGTTTTCAATGGGAGAAACCAACATCTTGAACCCTGGTTTCAAACGGGAGAGACCAACATCTTGAACCGTGGTTTCCCACTGGAGAGACCAACATCTTGAACCCTGGCTTCCCACGGGAGAGACCAACATCATGAACCCTGGTTTCCCACGGGAGAGACTAACATCTTGAACCCTGGTTTCCCATGGGAGAGACCAAAATATTGAACCCTGGTTTCCCACGGGTGAAACCAACATCTTTGAACCCTGGTCTCCCACGGGAGAGACCAACATCCTAAACCCTGGTCTCTCCACTGGAGAGACCAACATGTGGAACCTTGGTTTCCCACAGGAGAGACCAACATCTTGAACCCTGGTTTCCAACGGGAGAGACCAACATCTTGAACCTCGGTTTCCCATGGGAGAGACCAACATCTTGAACCCTGGTCTCCCTCGGGAGAGTCCAACATCTTGAACCCTGGTTTCCCATGGGAGAGACCAACATCTTGAACCCTGGTTTCCCACGGGAGAGACCAACATGTGGAACCCTGGTCTACCACGGGAGAGACCAACATATTGAACCCTGGTTTCCCACGGGAGAGACCAACATCTTGAACCCTGGTCTTCCTCGGGAGAGACCAACATCTTGAACCCTGGTTTCCCACGGGAGAGACCAACATCTTGAACCCTGGCTTCCCACGGGAGAGACCAACATCATGATCTTCGGTTTCCCATGTAAGAGACCAACATCTTGAACCCTGTTTTCCCACGGGAGAGACCAACATCTTGAACCCTGGTTTCCCACGGGAGAGACCAACATCTTGAACCGTGGTTTCCCACTGGAGAAACCAACATCTTGAACCCTGGTCTCCCACGGGAGAGACCAACATCCCAAACCCTCGTCTCTCCACGGGAGAGACCAACATGTGGAACCTTTGTTTCCCACAGGAGAGACCAACATCTTGAACCCTGGTTTCCAACGGGAGAGACCAACATCTTGAACTCCAGTTTCCCATGGGAGAGACCAACATCTTGAACCCTGGTTTCCCATGGGAGAGACCAACATCTTGAACCCTGGTCTCTCAACGGGAGAGACCAACATATTGAACCCTGGTTTTCAATGGGAGAAACCAACATCTTGAACCCTGGTTTCAAACGGGAGAGACCAACATCTTGAACCGTGGTTTCCCACTGGAGAGACCAACATCTTGAACCCTGGCTTTCCACGGGAGAGACGAACATCATGAACCACGGTTTCCCATGTGAGAGACCAACATCTTGGACCCTGGTCTTCCTCGGGAGAGACCAACATCTTGAACCCTGGTTTCCCACGGTAGAGACCAACATCTTGAACCCTGGCTTCCCACGGGAGAGACCAACATCATGATCTTCGGTTTCCCATGTAAGAGACCAACATCTTGAACCCTGTTCTTCCTCGGAAGAGACCATCATCTTGAACCCTGGTTTCCCACGGGAGAGACCAACATCTTGAACCCTGGCTTCCCACAGGAGAGACCAACATCATGATCTTCGGTTTCCCATGTAAGAGACCAACATCCTAAACCCTGGTCTTCCACGGGAGAGACCAACATCATGATCCCCGGTTTCCCATGTAAGAGACCAACATCTTGAACCCTGGCTTCCCACGGGCGAGACCAACATCATGAACCCTGGTTTCCCACGGGAGAGACCAACATCTTGAACCCTGGTTTCCCACGGGAGAGACCAACATCTTGAACCCTGGCTTCCCATGGGAGAGACCAACATCATGAACCCCGGTTTCCCATGTAAGAGACCAACATCTTGAACCCTGCTCTTCCTCGGGAGAGACCAACATCTTGAACCCTGGTTTCCCACGGTAGAGACCAAAATCTTGAACCCTGGCTTCCCACGGGAGAGACCAACATCATGATCTTCGGTTTCCCATGTAAGAGACCAACATCTTGAACCCTGGTCTTCCTCGGGAGAGACCAACATCTTGAACCCTGGTTTCCCACGGGAGATACCAACATCTTGAACCCTGGCTTCCCACGGGAGAGACCAACATCATGATCCCCGGTTTCCCATGTAAGAGACCAACATCTTGAACCCTGGCTTCCCACGGGAGAGACCAACATCATGAACCCTTGTTTCCCACTGGAGAGACCAACATCTTGAACCCTGGTTTCCCATGGGAAAGACCAAAATATTGAACCCTGGTTTCCCACGGGAGAGACCAATATCTTGAACCCTGGTTTCTCCACTTTAGAGACCAACATCTTGAACCCTGGTTTCCCATGGGAGAGACCAACATCTTGAACCCTGGTTTCCCACGGAAGAGACCAACATCTTGAACCCTGGTTTCCCACGGGAGAGACCAACATCTTGAACCGTGGTTTCCCACTGGAGAGACCAACATCTTGAACCCTGGCTTCCCACGGGAGAGACCAACATCATGAACCATGGTTTCCCATGTGAGAGACCAACATCTTGAACCCTGGTCTTCCTCGGGAGAGACCAACATCTTGAACCCTGGTTTCCCACGGGAGAGACCAACATCTTGAACCCTGGCTTCCCACGGGAGAGACCAACATCATGATCTTCGGTTTCCCATGTAAGAGACCAACATCTTGAACCCTGGCTTCCCACGGGAGAGACCAACATCATGAACCCTGGTTTCCCACGGGAGAGACTAACATCTTGAACCCTGGTTTCCCATGGGAGAGACCAAAATATTGAACCATGGTTTCCCACGGGAGAAACCAACATCTTTGAACCCTGGTCTCTCAACGGGAGAGACCAACATATTGAACCCTGGTTTTCAATGGGAGAAACCAACATCTTGAACCCTGGTTTCAAACGGGAGAGACCAACATCTTGAACCGTGGTTTCCCACTGGAGACACCAACATCTTGAACCCTGGCTTCCCACGGGAGAGACCAACATCATGAACCCTGGTTTCCCACGGGAGAGACTAACATCTTGAACCCTGGTTTCCCATGGGAGAGACCAAAATATTGAACCCTGGTTTCCCACGGGTGAAACCAACATCTTTGAACCCTGGTCTCCCACGGGAGAGACCAACATCCTAAACCCTGGTCTCTCCACTGGAGAGACCAACATGTGGAACCTTGGTTTCCCACAGGAGAGACCAACATCTTGAACCCTGGTTTCCAACGGGAGAGACCAACATCTTGAACCTCGGTTTCCCATGGGAGAGACCAACATCTTGAACCCTGGTCTCCCTCGGGAGAGTCCAACATCTTGAACCCTGGTTTCCCATGGGAGAGACCAACATCTTGAACCCTGGTTTCCCACGGGAGAGACCAACATGTGGAACCCTGGTCTACCACGGGAGAGACCAACATATTGAACCCTGGTTTCCCACGGGAGAGACCAACATCTTGAACCCTGGTCTTCCTCGGGAGAGACCAACATCTTGAACCCTGGTTTCCCACGGGAGAGACCAACATCTTGAACCCTGGCTTCCCACGGGAGAGACCAACATCATGATCTTCGGTTTCCCATGTAAGAGACCAACATCTTGAACCCTGTTTTCCCACGGGAGAGACCAACATCTTGAACCCTGGTTTCCCACGGGAGAGACCAACATCTTGAACCGTGGTTTCCCACTGGAGAAACCAACATCTTGAACCCTGGTCTCCCACGGGAGAGACCAACATCCCAAACCCTCGTCTCTCCACGGGAGAGACCAACATGTGGAACCTTTGTTTCCCACAGGAGAGACCAACATCTTGAACCCTGGTTTCCAACGGGAGAGACCAACATCTTGAACTCCAGTTTCCCATGGGAGAGACCAACATCTTGAACCCTGGTTTCCCATGGGAGAGACCAACATCTTGAACCCTGGTCTCTCAACGGGAGAGACCAACATATTGAACCCTGGTTTTCAATGGGAGAAACCAACATCTTGAACCCTGGTTTCAAACGGGAGAGACCAACATCTTGAACCGTGGTTTCCCACTGGAGAGACCAACATCTTGAACCCTGGCTTTCCACGGGAGAGACGAACATCATGAACCACGGTTTCCCATGTGAGAGACCAACATCTTGGACCCTGGTCTTCCTCGGGAGAGACCAACATCTTGAACCCTGGTTTCCCACGGTAGAGACCAACATCTTGAACCCTGGCTTCCCACGGGAGAGACCAACATCATGATCTTCGGTTTCCCATGTAAGAGACCAACATCTTGAACCCTGTTCTTCCTCGGAAGAGACCATCATCTTGAACCCTGGTTTCCCACGGGAGAGACCAACATCTTGAACCCTGGCTTCCCACAGGAGAGACCAACATCATGATCTTCGGTTTCCCATGTAAGAGACCAACATCCTAAACCCTGGTCTTCCACGGGAGAGACCAACATCATGATCCCCGGTTTCCCATGTAAGAGACCAACATCTTGAACCCTGGCTTCCCACGGGCGAGACCAACATCATGAACCCTGGTTTCCCACGGGAGAGACCAACATCTTGAACCCTGGTTTCCCACGGGAGAGACCAACATCTTGAACCCTGGCTTCCCATGGGAGAGACCAACATCATGAACCCCGGTTTCCCATGTAAGAGACCAACATCTTGAACCCTGCTCTTCCTCGGGAGAGACCAACATCTTGAACCCTGGTTTCCCACGGTAGAGACCAAAATCTTGAACCCTGGCTTCCCACGGGAGAGACCAACATCATGATCTTCGGTTTCCCATGTAAGAGACCAACATCTTGAACCCTGGTCTTCCTCGGGAGAGACCAACATCTTGAACCCTGGTTTCCCACGGGAGATACCAACATCTTGAACCCTGGCTTCCCACGGGAGAGACCAACATCATGATCCCCGGTTTCCCATGTAAGAGACCAACATCTTGAACCCTGGCTTCCCACGGGAGAGACCAACATCATGAACCCTTGTTTCCCACTGGAGAGACCAACATCTTGAACCCTGGTTTCCCATGGGAAAGACCAAAATATTGAACCCTGGTTTCCCACGGGAGAGACCAATATCTTGAACCCTGGTTTCTCCACTTTAGAGACCAACATCTTGAACCCTGGTTTCCCATGGGAGAGACCAACATCTTGAACCCTGGTTTCCCACGGAAGAGACCAACATCTTGAACCCTGGTTTCCCACGGGAGAGACCAACATCTTGAACCGTGGTTTCCCACTGGAGAGACCAACATCTTGAACCCTGGCTTCCCACGGGAGAGACCAACATCATGAACCATGGTTTCCCATGTGAGAGACCAACATCTTGAACCCTGGTCTTCCTCGGGAGAGACCAACATCTTGAACCCTGGTTTCCCACGGGAGAGACCAACATCTTGAACCCTGGCTTCCCACGGGAGAGACCAACATCATGATCTTCGGTTTCCCATGTAAGAGACCAACATCTTGAACCCTGGCTTCCCACGGGAGAGACCAACATCATGAACCCTGGTTTCCCACGGGAGAGACTAACATCTTGAACCCTGGTTTCCCATGGGAGAGACCAAAATATTGAACCATGGTTTCCCACGGGAGAAACCAACATCTTTGAACCCTGGTCTCCCACGGGAGAGACCAACATCCTAAACCCTGGTCTCTCCACTGTAGAGACCAACATGTGGAACCTTGGTTTCCCACAGGAGAGACCAACATCTTGAACCCTGGTTTCCAACGGGAGAGACCAACATCTTGAACCTCGGTTTCCCATGGGAGAGACCAACATCTTGAACCCTGGTCTCCCTCGGGAGAGTCCAACATCTTGAACCCTGGTTTCCCATTGGAGAGACCAACATCTTGAACCCTGGTTTCCCACGAGAGAGACCAACATGTGGAACCCTGGTCTACCACGGGAGAGACCAACATATTGAACCCTGGTTTCCCACGGGAGAGACCAACATCTTGAACTCTGGTTTCCCACGGGAGAGACCAACATCTTGAACTCGGGTTTCCAACGGGAGAGACAAAAATATTGAACCCTGGTTTCTCCACGGGGTAGACCAACATATTGAACCCTGGTTTCCCATGGGAGAGACCAACATGTGGAACCCTGGTTTCCCACGGGAGAGACCAACATCCTGAACCCTGGTTTCCCACGGGAGAGACCAACATCATGAACCCCGGTTTCCCATGTGAGAGAACAACATCTTGAACCCTGGCTTCCCACGGGAGAGACCAACATCATGAACCCCGGTTTCCCACAGGAGAGACCAACATCTTGAACCCTGGTTTCCAACGGGAGAGACCAACATCTTGAACCCTGGTTTCCCATGGGAGAGACCAACATCTTGAACCCTGGTCTCCCTCGGGAGAGTCCAACATCTTGAACCCTGGTTTCCCATGGGAGAGACCAACATCTTGAACCCTGGTTTCCCACGGGAGAGACCAACATGTGGAACCCTGGTTTCAAACGGGAGAGACCAACATCTTGAACCGTGGTTTCCCACTGGAGAGACCAACATCTTGAACCCTGGCTTCCCACGGGAGAGACCAACATCGAAGAACCACGGTTTCCAATGTGAGAGACCAACATCTTGAACCCTGGTCTTCCTCGGGAGAGACCAACATCTTGAACCCTGGTTTCCCATGGGAGAGACCAACATCTTGAACCCTGGTTTCCCACGGGAGAGACCAACATGTGGAACCCTGGTTTCAAACGGGAGAGACCAACATCTTGAACCGTGGTTTCCCACTGGAGAGACCAACATCTTGAACCCTGGCTTCCCACGGGAGAGACCAACATCGAAGAACCACGGTTTCCCATGTGAGAGACCAACATCTTGAACCCTGGTCTTCCTCGGGAGAGACCAACATCTTGAACCCTGGTTTCCCACGGGAGAGACCAACATCTTGAACCCTGGCTTCCCACGGGAGAGACCAACATCATGATCTTCGGTTTCCCATGTAAGAGACCAACATCTTGAACCCTGGTTTCCCACAGGAGAGACCAAAATATTGAACCCTGGTTTCCCACGGGAGAAACCAACATCTTGAACCCTGGTCTCCCACGGGAGAGACCAACATCCTAAACCCTGGTCTCTCCACGGGAGAGACCAACATGTGGAACCTTGGTTTCCCACAGGAGAGACCAACATCTTGAACCCTGGTTTCCCATGGGAGAGACCAACATCTTGAACCCTGGTCTTCCTCGGGAGAGACCAACATCTTGTACCCTGGTTTCCCATGGGAGAGACCAACATCGTGAACCCTGGTCTCCCTCGGGAGAGACCAACATCTTGAACCCTGGTCTCTCAACGGGAGAGACCAACATATTGAACCCTGGTTTTCAATGGGAGAAACCAACATCTTGAACCCTGGTTTCAAACGGGAGAGACCAACATCTTGAACCGTGGTTTCCCACTGGAGAGACCAACATCTTGAACCCTGGCTTCCCACGGGAGAGACCAACATCATGAACCCTGGTTTCCCACGGGAGAGACTAACATCTTGAACCCTGGTTTCCCATGGGAGAGACCAAAATATTGAACCCTGGTTTCCCACGGGTGAAACCAACATCTTTGAACCCTGGTCTCCCACGGGAGAGACCAACATCCTAAACCCTGGTCTCTCCACTGGAGAGACCAACATGTGGAACCTTGGTTTCCCACAGGAGAGACCAACATCTTGAACCCTGGTTTCCAACGGGAGAGACCAACATCTTGAACCTCGGTTTCCCATGGGAGAGACCAACATCTTGAACCCTGGTCTCCCTCGGGAGAGTCCAACATCTTGAACCCTGGTTTCCCATGGGAGAGACCAACATCTTGAACCCTGGTTTCCCACGGGAGAGACCAACATGTGGAACCCTGGTCTACCACGGGAGAGACCAACATATTGAACCCTGGTTTCCCACGGGAGAGACCAACATCTTGAACCCTGGTTTCCCACGGGAGAGACCAACATGTGGAACCCTGGTTTCCCACGGGAGAGACCAACATCTTGAACCTTGGCTTCCCACAGGAGAGACCAACATCATGAACTCCGGTTTCCCATGTGAGAGACCAACATCTTGAACCCTGGTTTCCCACGGGAGAGACCAACATCTTGACCGTTACATGAGGGTGACACGGATTTTGAAGTTGCAGGCAGGGCTACTTCATCTCTTTAGGGCAAAACGTCTACTTTATAGCTAACTTGTTCTCATCTATGTGTAGGAGCTAGCAGTTTGTCAAAGCTGTGAGTTAGCCTGTCCAGTCCCTTAACCCGTCCAAGAGCCCTGGCTCAGCAGACCTTAACCCAGAGCCACTCCTACTCTACAGAAGTAGGATCTTAATTTGATCACCCTGGTGCAGGAGATATTTTTAAACTTGTAGTGAGGTTTGAATCATCTTCTGAAGTTTGGAATTTCTTGATTTCCCAAAAAATGTATTCATCCCTACAAATATGTCCATTAATTATTATCCATATCATAATTCACATTTCCTTTTGCTTCAGGATTATTTTACTGCTGAAGCAACCTGGCTCAATTTAAGATCCTACATATGTAATAGACTAGAGGTGCTAAATGTCAGGCATGTCACTCCTCTGGGTCCAGGAGTGGTTTGGCTCAGCCACCATCTTAGGTTTCAGCGGCTGGCAGCCGGCTGCTGGGAGGAAGTGCTACTCGATATGAGGTCATCACTCATCGTCTCCAGGATGCTGTTACTTCCTGTAGAACCAACGGTGTTGTAACACACTTTCTTCCTGTTCAGCCTAGACGGGTAGGAGAGACTTTCCTTTCTGCTCTCTGACCTTGTTCTCTCTCTCTCTCTATCTCTCTCTCTCTCTATCTCTCTCTCTCTCTCTCTCTCTCTCTCTCTTCCCCTCTCACTCTTTTTCCCCCATCTCCCTCTCTCATTTCCTCTCTCTCTCTCTCTCTCTCTCTCTCTCTCTCTCTCTCTCTCTCTCTCTCTCCCCTTCTGCCTCCCTCTACCCTCTCATGTTACTCCCCTGGCCTTCAGTGACTGCAGCATGGGAACAGAGTGACTGCAGAATTGGAACAGAGTGACTGCAGCATGGGAACAGAGTGACTGCAGCATGGGAACAGACCAGCAGTGACTGCAGCATGGGAACAGACCAGTAGTGACTGCAGCATGGGAACAGAGTGACTGCAGAATGGGAACAGAGTGACTGCAGAATGGGAACAGAGTGACTGCAGAATGGGAACAGAGTGACTGCAGCATAGGAACAGACCAGTAGTGACTGCAGCATGGGACCAGACCAGTAGTGACTGCAGCATGGGAACAGACCAGTAGTGACTGCAGCATGGGAACAGACCAGTAGTGACTGCAGCATGGGAACAGACCAGTAGTGACTGCAGCATAGGAACAGACCAGTAGTGACTGCAGCATGGGAACAGACCAGTAGTAACTGCAGCATGGGACCAGACCAGTAGTGACTGCAGCATGGGAACAGACCAGTAGTGACTGCAGCATGGGAACAGACCAGTAGTGACTGCAGCATGGGAACAGACCAGTAGTGACTGCAGCATGGGAACAGACCAGTAGTGACTGCAGCATGGGAACAGACCAGTAGTGACTGCAGCATGGGAACAGACCAGTAGTGACTGCAGCATGGGAACAGACCAGTAGTGACTGCCGCATGGGAACAGACCAGTAGTGACTGCAGCATGGGAACAGACCAGTAGTGACTGCAGCATAGGAACAGACCAGTAGTGACTGCAGCATGGGAACAGACCAGTAGTGACTGCAGCATGGGACCAGACCAGTAGTGGCTGCAGAATGGGAACAGACCAGTAGTGACTGCAGCATGGGAACAGACCAGTAGTGACTGCAGCATGGGACCAGACCAGTAGTGGCTGCAGAATGGGAACAGACCAGTAGTGACTGCAGCATGGGAACAGACCAGTAGTGACTGCAGCATGGGAACAGACCAGTAGTGACTGCAGCATGGGAACAGACCAGTAGTGACTGCAGCATGGGAACAGACCAGTAGTGACTGCAGCATGGGAACAGACCAGTAGTGACTGCAGCATGGGAACAGACCAGTAGTGACTGCAGCATGGGAACAGACCAGTAGTGACTGCAGCATGGGAACAGACCAGTAGTGACTGCAGCATGGGAACAGACCAGTAGTGACTGCAGCATGGGAACAGACCAGTAGTGACTGCAGCATGGGAACAGACCAGTAGTGAATGCAGCATGGGAACAGACCAGTAGTGACTGCAGCATGGGAACAGACCAGTAGTGACTGCAGCATGGGAACAGACCAGTAGTGACTGCAGCATAGGAACAGAGTGACTGCAGCATGGGAACAGACCAGTAGTGACTGCAGCATGGGAACAGACCAGTAGTGACTGCAGCATGGGAACAGACCAGTAGTGACTGCAGCATGGGAACAACAGAGTGACTGCAGCATGGGAACAGAGTGACTGCAGCATGGGAACAGACCAGTAGTGACTGCAGCATGGGAACAGACCAGTAGTGACTGCAGCATGGGAACAGAGTGACTGCAGCATGGGAACAGACCAGTAGTGACTGCAGCATAGGAACAGAGTGACTGCAGCATGGGAACAGAGTGACTGCAGCATGGGAACAGACCAGTAGTGACTGCAGCATGGGAACAGAGTGACTGCAGCATGGGAACAGACCAGTAGTGACTGCAGCATGGGAACAGACCAGTAGTGACTGCAGCATGGGAACAGACCATTAGTGACTGCAGCATGGGAACAGACCAGTAGTGACTGCAGCATGGGAACAGACCAGTAGTGACTGCAGCATGGGAACAGACCAGTAGTGACTGCAGCATGGGAACAGACCAGTAGTGACTGCAGCATGGGAACAGACCAGTAGTGACTGCAGCATGGGAACAGACCAGTAGTGACTGCAGCATAGGAACAGAGTGACTGCAGCATGGGAACAGACCAGTAGTGACTGCAGCATAGGAACAGACCAGTAGTGACTGCAGCATGGGAACAGACCAGTAGTGACTGCAGCATAGGAACAGACCAGTAGTGACTGCAGCATGGGAACAGACCAGTAGTGACTGCAGCATGGGAACAGACCAGTAGTGACTGCAGCATGGGAACAGACCAGTAGTGACTGCAGCATGGGAACAGACCAGTAGTGACTGCAGCATGGGACCAGACCAGTAGTGACTGCAGCATGGGAACAGACCAGTAGTGACTGCAGCATAGGAACAGAGTGACTGCAGCATGGGAACAGAGTGACTGCAGCATGGGAACAGAGTGACTGCAGCATGGGAACAGACCAGTAGTGACTGCAGCATGGGAACAGAGTGACTGCAGCATGGGAACAGACCAGTAGTGACTGCAGCATGGGAACAGACCAGTAGTGACTGCAGCATGGGAACAGACCAGTAGTGACTGCAGCATAGGAACAGAGTGACTGCAGCATGGGAACAGAGTGACTGCAGCATGGGAACAGAGTGACTGCAGCATGGGAACAGACCAGTAGTGACTGCAGCATGGGAACAGAGTGACTGCAGCATGGGAACAGACCAGTAGTGACTGCAGCATGGGAACAGACCAGTAGTGACTGCAGCATGGGAACAGACCAGTAGTGACTGCAGCATGGGACCAGACCAGTAGTGACTGCAGCATGGGAACAGACCAGTAGTGACTGCAGCATGGGAACAGACCAGTAGTGACTGCAGCATGGGAACAGACCAGTAGTGACTGCAGCATGGGAACAGACCAGTAGTGACTGCAGCATGGGAACAGACCAGTAGTGACTGCAGCATAGGAACAGACCAGTAGTGACTGCAGCATGGGAACAGACCAGTAGTGACTGCAGCATGGGAACAGACCAGTAGTGACTGCAGCATAGGAACAGAGTGACTGCAGCATGGGACCAGACCAGTAGTGACTGCAGCATGGGAACAGACCAGTAGTGACTGCAGCATGGGAACAGACCAGTAGTGACTGCAGCATGGGAACAGACCAGTAGTGACTGCAGCATGGGAACAGACCAGTAGTGACTGCAGCATGGGAACAGAGTGACTGCAGCATGGGAACAGATGGGAACAGAGTGACTGCAGCATGGGAACAGATGGGAACAGAGGTATTGCAGCATGGGAACAGAGTGACTGCAGCATAGGAACAGAGTGACTGCAGCATGGGAACAGATGGGAACAGAGTGACTGCAGCATGGGAACAGAGTGACTGCAGCATGGGAACAGAGTGACTGAAGCATGGGAACAGACCAGTAGTGACTGCAGCATAGGAACAGACCAGTAGTGACTGCAGCATGGGAACAGACCAGTAGTGACTGCAGCATGGGACCAGACCAGTAGTGACTGCAGCATGGGAACAGACCAGTAGTGACTGCAGCATAGGAACAGAGTGACTGCAGCATGGGAACAGACCAGTAGTGACTGCAGCATAGGAACAGACCAGTAGTGACTGCAGCATGGGAACAGACCAGTAGTGACTGCAGCATAGGAACAGACCAGTAGTGACTGCAGCATGGGAACAGACCAGTAGTGACTGCAGCATGGGAACAGACCAGTAGTGACTGCAGCATGGGAACAGACCAGTAGTGACTGCAGCATGGGAACAGACCAGTAGTGACTGCAGCATGGGAACAGACCAGTAGTGACTGCAGCATGGGAACAGACCAGTAGTGACTGCAGCATGGGAACAGACCAGTAGTGACTGCAGCATGGGACCAGACCAGTAGTGACTGCAGAATGGGAACAGACCAGTAGTGACTGCAGCATGGGAACAGACCAGTAGTGACTGCAGCATGGGAACAGACCAGTAGTGACTGCAGCATAGGAACAGAGTGACTGCAGCATGGGAACAGACCAGTAGTGACTGCAGCATGGGAACAGACCAGTAGTGACTGCAGCATGGGAACTTGGCATGGTGTGATGTGGCTGAAAGCCTCACAGCCTCTTTAATGACACACATATATATACAATACACACAAACATATACACACACACACACACACACACACACACACACACACACACACACACACACACACACACACACACACACACACACACACACACACACACACACACACACACACACACACACACACAGAGAGACACACACACTCTCTTAATGACCTCAGCTATCTTCCTGCCTGTCTGACCTTTTCACCACAAATATAACCTGGCTTATCACTTATGGCAGTGCAGTGGGAGGCCAACTGAAATCACAGCCGGTGGTCCAGATAGCATTGCACAGTGACATAGCCATATAGAGTGACGGAAGGAGCTCATTGTAGCCTTCTGGCCCATATAAACATGGCTCATTGTAGCCTTATGGCCCCTAGGAAGAGGAGCTCATTGTAGCCTTATGGCCCCTAGGAAGAGGAGCTCATTGTAGCCTTATGGCCCATAAAAAGAGGAGCTCATTGTAGTCATATGTCCCATAGGAAGAGAGGGTCATTGTATGCTCATGGCCCATAGGAAGAGGAGCTCATTGTAGCCTCATGGCCCATAGGAAGAGGAGCTCATTGTAGCCTTATGTCCCATAGAAAGATAGGCTCATTGTAGCCTCATGGCCCATAGGAAGAGCAGCTCATTGTACCCATATGTCCCATAGGAAGAGGAGCTCATTGTAGCCTCATGGCCCATAGGAAGAGGATCTCATTGCAGCCTTATGGCCCATAGGAAGAGAGGCTCATTGTAGCCTCATAGCCCATAGGAAGAGGAGCACATTGTAGCCTTATGTCCCATAGAAAGAGAGGCTCAATGTAGCCAAATGGCCCATAGGAAGAGGAGCTCATTGTAGCCCTATGTCCCATAGGAAGAGCTCATTGTAGCCATATGTCCCATAGGAAGAAGAGCTCATTGTTGCCATATGTCCCATAGGAAGAAGAGCTCATTGTAGCCATATGTCCCATAGGAAGAGGAGCTCATTGTATCCATATGTCCCATTTAAAGAGGAGCTCATTGTAGCCATATGTCCCATAAGAAGAGGAGCTCATTGTAGCCATATGTCCAATTGGAAGAACAGCTCATTGTAGCCTTATGTTCAATAGGAAGAGCAGCTCATTGTAGCCTTATGTCCCATAGGAAGAACAGCTCATTGTAGCCTTATGTCCCATAGGAAGAACAGCTCATTATAGCCTTATGTCCCATAGGAAGAGGAGTAAGTAAGTGATGTCATCATCTTAAGACTAGAAGCACTGACAGGGCTTTGTGACATGGGTTTGAATTCCGGGTCCGACGTGGCAGAGATGGTGGCAGGAATGGTGAGGTGGCTCTAGTTGTCAGCCAGTCAGTCAATCAGTCAGTCAGTCAGTCAATCAGCCAGTCAGTCAGCCAGTCATCCAGTCAGCCAGCCAGTCAGCCAGTCAGTCAGTCAGTCAATCAGCCAGTCAGTCAGTCAGACAGTCAGTCAATCAGCCAGTCAGTCAGCCAGTCATCCAGTCAGCCAGCCAGTCAGTCAGTCAATCAGCCAGTCAGCCAGCCAGCCAGTCAGTCAGTCAGTCAGTCAATCAGCCAGTCAGTCAGCCAGTCATCCAGCCAGTCAATCAGCCAGCCAGCCAGGCAGCCAGCCAGCCAGCCAGCCAGTCATCCAGCCAGTCAATCAGCCAGTCAGCCAGCCAGTCAATCAGCCAGTCAGTCATCCATCCAGTCAATCAGTCAGTCAGCCAGCCAGTCAATCAGCCAACCAGCCAGTCAGCCACCCAGTCATCCAGTAAGCCAGCCAATCAGTCAATCAGCCATTCAACCAGTCAGCCAGCCAGTCATCCAGTCAGTCAGCCAGCCAGTCAGTTACCAAACCACAGCCACGCCTGTCTGTCTGTCTAAATTGAACACACCCACCAAGCCACTACAGGCTACTACACATCCCCTCCTCTCCCTCTCTCTCTTTCCCTCTCTCTCTTTCCCTGTCTCTCTTTCGTCTCACTCACCTACCTTCTTCTCTTTGTGCAGTGGAAGTAGAGCATCATCAGGGCTGTGTGTGTTTGTTTGTGTAACCTCTGACAGAGAGCTGGAAGAGTTATTAGTCACCTACTACACACACACACACACACACACACACACACACACACACACACACACACACACACACACACACACACACACACACACACACACACACACACACACACACACACACACACACACACACACACACACACACACACACACACACACACAGAGCAGACATGTAATCTATTGTAATTATACTGCTAGAATGTATTTGGGCAAGTCACGTCATCTCAGGATTGGTTATATTGTAGCTCTGTGTCTTACCTACTGAAGTGTGTGTGTGTGTGTGTTTATTGTGTGTGTTGCACGGTATACCAAAAAATTCTGTACTTTTTCTATTAAAAAAATAAGAAAATGGTTCGGTACTATAATTTTTGTTACATTCGGTACTTCTGTCAAATGTGTCTCAGGTGATTGAGAGGATCAACTCTGTATCAGCCCCTTTATAGAACCAAGACCAAAGAGCCTGCTCCACTTCCTGGTTCATTACTAGAGCTGTCTGTCCACTTCCTGATTCATTACTAGAGCTGTCTGTCCACTTCCTGATTCATTACTAGAGCTGTCTGTCCACTTCCTCATTCATTACTAGACCTGTCTGTCCACTTCCTGATTCATTACTAGAGCTGTCTGTCCACTTCCTCATTCATTACTAGAGCTGTCTGTCCACTTCCTGATTCATTACTAGAGCTGTCTGTCCACTTCCTCATTCATTACTAGAGCTGTCTGTCCACTTCCTGATTCATTACTAGAGCTGTCTGTCCACTTCCTGATTCATTACTAGAGCCGTCTGTCCACTTCCTGATTCATTACTAGAGCTGTCTGGCTGTGTTGTTAGCTCCCTACTCGTCATGTTAC
Organism: Oncorhynchus clarkii lewisi; assembly: GCF_045791955.1. NCBI lineage: Eukaryota > Metazoa > Chordata > Actinopteri > Salmoniformes > Salmonidae > Oncorhynchus > Oncorhynchus clarkii. The sequence continues at coordinate 84,031,554 of NC_092153.1, forward strand.
ACAGCTCCACTTCCTGATTCATTACTAGAGCTGTCTGTCCACTTCCTGATTCATTACTAGAGCTGTCTGTCCACTTCCTGATTCATTACTAGAGCTGTCTGTCCACTTCCTGATTCATTACTAGAGCCGTCTGTCCACTTCCTGATTCATTACTAGAGCTGTCTGTCCACTTCCTGATTCATTACTAGAGCTGTCTGTCCACTTCCTGATTCATTACTAGAGCTGTCTGGCTGTGTTGTTAGCTCCCTACTCGTCATGTTACACAGCTCCACTTCCTGAGTCATTACTAGAGCTGTCTGTCCACTTCCTAATTCATTACTAGAGCTGTCTGTTCACTTCCTGATTCATTACTAGAGCTGTCTGTCCACTTCCTGATTCATTACTAGAGCTGTCTGTCCACTTCCTCATTCATTACTAGAGCTGTCTGTCCACTTCCTGATTCATTACTAGAGCTGTCTGTCCACTTCCTCATTCATTACTAGAGCCGTCTGTCCACTTCCTGATTCATTACTAGAGCCGTCTGTTCACTTCCTGATTAATTACTAGAGCTGTCTGTCCACTTCCTGATTCATTACTAGAGCTGTCTGTCCACTTCCTGATTCATTACTAGAGCCGTCTGTCCACTTCCTGATTCATTACTAGAGCTGTCTGTCCACTTCCTGATTCATTACTAGAGCTGTCTGTCCACTTCCTGATTCATTACTAGAGCTGTCTGGCTGTGTTGTTACCTCCCTACTCGTCATGTTACACAGCTCCACTTCCTGAGTCATTACTAGAGCTGTCTGTCCACTTCCTGATTCATTACTAGAGCTGTCTGTTCACTTCCTGATTCATTACTAGAGCTGTCTGTCCACTTCCTCATTCATTACTAGAGCTGTCTGTCCACTTCCTGATTCATTACTAGAGCTGTCTGTCCACTTCCTCATTCATTACTAGAGCTGTCTGTCCACTTCCTGATTCATTACTAGAGCTGTCTGTCCACTTCCTGATTCATTACTAGAGCCGTCTGTCCACTTCCTGATTCATTACTAGAGCTGTCTGGCTGTGTTGTTAGCTCCCTACTCGTCATGTTACACAGCTCCACTTCCTGATTCATTACTAGAGCTGTCTGTCCACTTCCTGATTCATTACTAGAGCTGTCTGTCCACTTCCTGATTCATTACTAGAGCTGTCTGTCCACTTCCTGATTCAGTACTAGAGCTGTCTGTCCACTTCCTCATTCATTACTAGAGCTGTCTATCCACTTCCTCATTCATTACTAGAGCTGTCTGTCCACTTCCTGATTCATTACTAGAGCTGTCTGTCCACTTCCTCATTCATTACTAGAGCTGTCTGTCCACTTCCTGATTCATTACTAGAGCTGTCTGTCCACTTCCTGATTCATTACTAGAGCTGTCTGTCCACTTCCTGATTCATTACTATAGCTGCCTGTCCACTTCCTCATTCATTACTAGAGCTGTCTGTCCACTTCTTGATTCATTACTAGAGCTGTCTGGCTGTGTTGTTAGCTCCCTACTCCTCATGTTACACAGCTCCACTTCTTCATTCCTTACTAGAGCTGTCTGTCCACTTCCTGATTCATTACTAGAGCTGTCTGTCCACGTCCTCATTCATTACTAGAGCTGTCTGTCCACTTCCTGATTCATTACTAGAGCTGTCTGTCCACTTCCTGATTCATTACTAGAGCTGTATGTCCACTTCCTGATTCATTACTAGACCTGTCTGTCCACTTCCTGATTCATTACTAGAGCCGTCTTTCCACTTCCTGATTCATTACTAGAGATGTCTGTCCACTTCCTGATTCATTACTAGAGCCGTCTGTTCACCTCCTGATTCATTACTAGAGCTGTCTGTCCACTTCCTGATTCATTACTAGAGCCGTCTGTCCACTTCCTGATTCATTACTAGAGCTGTCTGTTCACTGCCTGATTCATTACTAGAGCTGTCTGTCCACTTCCTGATTCATTACTAGAGCTGTCTGTCCACTTCCTGATTCATTACTAGAGCCGTCTGTCCACTTCTTGATTCATTACTAGAGCTGTCTGGCTGTGTTGTTAGCTCCCTACTCCTCATGTTACACAGCTCCACTTCTTCATTCCTTACTAGAGCTGTCTGTCCACTTCCTGATTCATTACTAGAGCTGTCTGTCCACTTCCTCATTCATTACTAGAGCTGTCTGTCCACTTCCTGATTCATTACTAGAGCTGTCTGGCTGTGTTGTTAGCTCCCTACTCCTCATGTTACACAGCTCCACTTCTTCATTCCTTACTTGAGCTGTCTGTCCACTTCCTGATTCATTACTAGAGCTGTCTGTCCACTTCCTGATTCATTACTAGAGCTGTCTGTCCACGTCCTCATTCATTACTAGAGCTGTCTGTCCACTTCCTGATTCATTACTAGAGCTGTCTGTCCACTTCCTGATTCATTACTAGAGCTGTATGTCCACTTCCTGATTCATTACTAGAGCTGTCTGTCCACTTCCTGATTCATTACTAGAGCCGTCTGTCCACTTCCTGATTCATTACTAGAGATGTCTGTCCACTTCCTGATTCATTACTAGAGCCATCTGTTCACCTCCTGATTCATTACTAGAGCTGTCTGTCCACTTCCTGATTCATTACTAGAGCCGTCTGTCCACTTCCTGATTCATTACTAGAGCTGTCTGTTCACTGCCTGATTCATTACTAGAGCTGTCTGTCCACTTCCTGATTCATTACTAGAGCTGTCTGTCCACTTCCTGATTCATTACTAGAGCCGTCTGTCCCCTTCCTGATTCATTACTAGAGCTGTCTGTCCACTTCCTGATTCATTACTAGAGCCGTCTGTCCACTTCCTGATTCATTACTAGAGCTGTCTGGCTGTGTTGTTAGCTCCCTACTCGTCATGTTACACAGCTCCATTTCCTGAGTCATTACTAGAGCTGTCTGTCCACTTCCTGATTCATTACTAGAGCTGTCTGTTCACTTCCTGATTCATTACTAGAGCTGTCTGTCCACTTCCTGATTCATTACTAGAGCTGTCTGTCCACTTCCTCATTCATTACTAGAGCTGTCTGTCCACTTCCTGATTCATTACTAGAGCTGTCTATCCACTTCCTCATTCATTACTAGAGCTGTCTGTCCACTTCCTGATTCATTACTAGAGCTGTCTGTCCACTTCCTCATTCATTACTAGAGCTGTCTGTCCACTTCCTTATTCAATACTAGAGCTGTCTGTCCACTTCCTGATTCATTACTAGAGCCTTCTGTCCACTTCCTGATTCATTACTAGAGCTGTCTGGCTGTGTTGTTAGCTCCCTACTCGTCATGTTACACAGTTCCACTTCCTGATTCATTACTAGAGCTGTCTGTCCACTTCCTGATTCATTACTAGAGCTGTCTGTCCACTTCCTGATTCATTACTAGAGCCGTCTGTCCACTTCCTCATTCATTACTAGAGTTGTCTGTCCACTTCCTGATTCATTACTAGAGCTGTCTATCCACTTCCTCATTCATTACTAGAGCTGTCTGTCCACTTCCTGATTCATTACTAGAGCTGTCTGTCCACTTCCTCATTCATTACTAGAGCTGTCTGTCCACTTCCTCATTCATTACTAGAGCTGTCTGTCCACTTCCTGATTCATTACTAGAGCTGTCTGTCCACTTCCTCATTCATTACTAGAGCTGTCTGTCCACTTCCTGATTCATTACTAGAGCTGTCTGTCCACTTCCTGATTCATTACTAGAGCTGTCTGTCCACTTCCTGATTCATTACTAGAGCTGTCTGTCCACTTCCTCATTCATTACTAGAGCTGTCTGTCCACTTCCTGATTCATTACTAGAGCTGTCTGGCTGTGTTGTTAGCTCCCTACTCCTCATGTTACACAGCTCCACTTCTTCATTCCTTACTTGAGCTGTCTGTCCACTTCCTGATTCATTACTAGAGCTGTCTGTCCACTTCCTGATTCATTACTAGAGCTGTCTGTCCACTTCCTGATTCATTACTAGAGCTGTCTGTCCACTTCCTGATTCATTACTAGAGCTGCCTGTCCACTTCCTCATTCATTACTAGAGCTGTCTGTCCACTTCTTGATTCATTACTAGAGCTGTCTGGCTGTGTTGTTAGCTCCCTAGTAATCATGTTACACAGCTCCACTTCCTCATTCCTTACTAGAGATGTCTGTCCACTTCCTGATTCATTACTGGAGCTGTCTGTCCACTTCCTCATTCATTACTAGAGCTGTCTGTCCACTTCCTCATTCATTACTAGAGCTGTCTGTCCACTTCCTCATTCATTACTAGAGCTGTCTGTCCACTTCCTGATTCATTACTAGAGCTGTCTGTCCACTTCCTGATTCATTACTAGAGCTGTCTGTCCACTTCCTCATTCAAATCAAATCAAATCAAATGTTATTTGTCACATACACATGGTTAGCAGATGTTAATGCGAGTGTAGCGAAATGCTTGTGCTTCTAGTTCCGACAAAGCAGTAATAACAAGTAATCTAACTAACAATTCCAAAACTACTGTCTTGTACACGGTGTAAGGGGATAAAGAATATGTACATAAGGATATATGAATGAGTGATGGTACAGAGCAGCATAGGCAAGATACAGTAGATGGTATCGAGTACAGTATGTACAAATGAGATGTGTATGTAAACAAAGTGGCATAGTTTAAAGTGGCTAGTGATACATGTATTACATAAGGATACAGTCGATGATATAGAGTACAGTATATACGTATGCATATGAGATGAATAATGTAGGGTAAGTAACATTATATAAGGTAGCATTGTTTAAAGTGGCTAGTGATATATTTACATCATTTCCCATCAATTCCTATTATTAAAGTGGCTGGAGTTGAGTCAGTGTCAGTGTGTTGGCAGCAGCCACTCAGTGTTAGTGGTGGCTGTTTAACAGTCTGATGGCCTTGAGATAGAAGCTGTTTTTCAGTCTCTCGGTCCCAGCTTTGATGCACCTGTACTGACCTCGCCTTCTGGATGATAGCGGGGTGAACAGGCAGTGGCTCGGGTGGTTGATGTCCTTGATGATCTTTATGGCCTTCCTGTGACATCGGGTGGTGTAGGTGTCCTGGAGGGCAGGTAGTTTGCCCCCGGTGATGCGTTGTGCAGACCTCACTACCCTCTGGAGAGCCTTACGGTTGAGGGCGGTGCAGTTGCCATACCAGGCGGTGATACAGCCCGCCAGGATGCTCTCGATTGTGCATCTGTAGAAGTTAGTGAGTGCTTTTGGTGACAAGCCAAATTTCTTCAGCCTCCTGAGGTTGAAGAGGCGCTGCTGCGCCTTCTTCACGATGCTGTCTGTGTGAGTGGACCAATTCAGTTTGTCTGTGATGTGTATGCCGAGGAACTTAAAACTTGCTACCCTCTCCACTACTGTTCCATCAATGTGGATAGGGGGGTGTTCCCTCTGCTGTTTCCTGAAGTCCACAATCATCTCCTTAGTTTTGTTGACGTTGAGTGTGAGGTTATTTTCCTGACACCACACTCCGAGGGCCCTCACCTCCTCCCTGTAGACCGTCTCGTCGTTGTTGGTAATCAAGCCTACCACTGTTGTGTCGTCCGCAAACTTGATGATTGAGTTGGAGGCGTGCATGGCCACGCAGTCGTGGGTGAACAGGGAGTACTGGAGAGGGCTCAGAACGCACCCTTGTGGGGCCCCAGTGTTGAGGATCAGCGGGGAGGAGATGTTGTTGCCTACCCTCACCACCTGGGGGCGGCCCGTCAGGAAGTCCGGTACCCAGTTGCACAGGGCGGGGTCGAGACCCAGGGTCTCGAGCTTGATGACGAGCTTGGAGGGTACTATGGTGTTGAATGCCGAGCTGTAGTCGATGAACAGCATTCTCACATAGGTATTCCTCTTGTCCAGATGGGTTCGGGCAGTGTGCAGTGTGGTTGAGATTGCATCGTCTGTGGACCTATTTGGGCGGTAAGCAAATTGGAGTGGGTCTAGGGTGTCAGGTAGGGTGGAGGTGATATGGTCCTTGACTAGTCTCTCAAAGCACTTCATGATGACGGATGTGAGTGCTACGGGGCGGTAGTCGTTTAGCTCAGTTACCTTAGCTTTGTTGGGAACAGGAACAATGGTGGCCCTCTTGAAGCATGTGGGAACAGCAGACTGGTATAGGGATTGATTGAATATGTCCGTAAACACACTGGCCAGCTGGTCTGCGCATGCTCTGAGGGCGCGGCTGGGGATGCCGTCTGGGCCTGCAGCCTTGCGAGGGTTAACACGTTTAAATGTCTTACTCACCTCGGCTGCAGTGAAGGAGAGACCGCATGTTTTCGTTGCAGGCCGTGTCAGTGGCACTGTATTGTCCTCAAAGCGGGCAAAAAAGTTATTTAGTCTGCCTGGGAGCAAGACATCCTGGTCCGTGACTGGGCTGGATTTCTTCCTGTAGTCCGTGATTGACTGTAGACCCTGCCACATGCCTCTTGTGTCTGAGCCGTTGAATTGAGATTCTACTTTGTCTCTGTACTGGCGCTTAGCTTGTTTGATAGCCTTGCGGAGGGAATAGCTGCACTGTTTGTATTCGGTCATGTTACCAGACACCTTGCCCTGATTAAAAGCAGTGGTTCGCGCTTTCAGTTTCACACGAATGCTGCCATCAATCCACGGTTTCTGGTTAGGGAATGTTTTAATCGTTGCTATGGGAACGACATCTTCAACGCACGTTCTAATGAACTCGAAAACCGAATCAGCGTATTCGTCAATGTTGTTATCTGATGCAATACGAAACATCTCCCAGTCCACGTGATGGAAGCAGTCTTGGAGTGTGGAGTCAGCTTGGTCGGACCAGCGTTGGACAGACCTCAGCATGGGAGCCTCTTGTTTTAGTTTCTGTCTGTAGGCAGGGATCAACAAAATGGAGTCGTGGTCAGCTTTTCCAAAAGGGGGGCGGGGCAGGGCTAGAGCTGTTTGTCCACTTCCTGATTCATTACTAGAGCTGTCTGTCCACTTCTTCATTCATTACTAGAGCTGTCTGTCCACTTCCTGATTCATTACTAGAGCTGTCTGTCCACTTCCTGATTCATTACTAGAGCTGTCTGTCCACTTCCTCATTCATTACTAGAGCTGTCTGTCCACTTCCTCATTCATTACTAGAGCTGTCTGTCCACTTCCTGATTCATTACTAGAGCTGTCTGTCCACTTCCTGATTCATTACTAGAGCTGTCTGTCCACTTCCTGATTCATTACTAGAGCTGCCTGTCCACTTCCTCATTAATTACTAGAGCTGTCTGTCCACTTCTTGATTCATTACTAGAGCTGTCTGGCTGTGTTGTTAGCTCCCTAGTCATCATGTTACACAGCTCCACTTCCTCATTCCTTACTAGAGATGTCTGTCCACTTCCTGATTCATTACTAGAGCTGTCTGTCCACTTCCTGATTCATTACTAGAGCTGTCTGTCCACTTCCTGATTCATTACTAGAGCTGTCTGTCCACTTCCTGATTCATTACTAGAGCTGCCTGTCCACTTCCTCATTCATTACTAGAGCTGTCTGTCCACTTCTTGATTCATTACTAGAGCTGTCTGGCTGTGTTGTTAGCTCCCTAGTCATCATGTTACACAGCTCCACTTCCTCATTCCTTACTAGAGATGTCTGTCCACTTCCTGATTCATTACTAGAGCTGTCTGTCCACTTCCTCATTCATTACTAGAGCTGTCTGTCCACTTCCTCATTCATTACTAGAGCTGTCTGTCCACTTCCTCATTCATTACTAGAGCTGTCTGTCCACTTCCTGATTCATTACTAGAGCTGTCTGTCCACTTCCTGATTCATTACTAGAGCTGTCTGTCCACTTCCTCATTCATTACTAGAGCTGTCTGTCCACTTCCTGATTCATTACCAGAGCTGTCTGTCCACTTCCTCATTCATTACTAGAGCTGTCTGTCCACTTCCTGATTCATTACTAGAGCTGTCTGTCCACATCCTCATTCATTACTAGAGCTGTCTGTCCACTTCCTGATTCATTACTAGAGCTGTCTGTCCACTTCCTCATTCATTACTAGAGCTGTCTGTCCACTTCTTGATTCATTACTAGAGTTGTCTGGCTGTGTTGTTAGCTCCCTGCTCATCATGTTGCATAGACGTTATTACAGGTGAATAATGTAACACGGCATGTAGAATTGTATTTACTGTTCACAAAACAATGTCCCTACAGGCTACAACACTTTACAATGGAAGTGTAATGAGTACGAAGGGAGACAGAGAGCTGGTTTCAAGCGCAGGGTGTTTATTAGTAAAGGACGACAAGAGGAGGCAGGTAGCTGGGTCCAGGGGCAGGCAGGAGGTCATACACAGGAGGAGGCAGGTAGCTGGGACCAGGGGCAGGCAGGAGGTCATACACAGGAGGAGGCAGGTAGCTGGGACCAGGGGCAGGCAGGAGGTCATACACAGGAGGAGGCAGGTAGCTGGGTCCAGGGGCAGGCAGGAGGTCATACACAGGAGGAGGCAGGTAGCTGGGTCCAGGGGCAGGCAGAAGGTCATACACAGGAGGAGGCCGGTAGCTGGGTCCAGGGGCAGGCAGAAGGTCATACACAGGAGGAGGCAGGTAGCTGGGTCCAGGGGCAGGCAGGAGGTCATACACAGGAGGAGGCAGGTAGCTGGGTCCAGGGGCAGGCAGAAGGTCATACACAGGAGGAGGCAGGTAGCTGGGTCCAGGGGCAAGCAGAAGGTCATACACAGGAGGAGGCATGTAGCTGGGTCCAGGGGCAGGCAGAAGGTCATACACAGGAGGAGGCAGGTAGCTGGGTCCAGGGGCAGGCAGAAGGTCATACACAGGAGGATGCAGGTCGCTGGGTCCAGGGGCAGGCAGGAGGTCATACACAGGAGGAGGCAGGTAGCTGGGTCCAGGGGCAGGCAGAAGGTCATACACAGGAGGAGGCAGGTAGCTGGGTCCAGGGGCAGGCAGAAGGTCATACACAGGAGGAGGCAGGTAGCTGGGTCCAGGGGCAGGCAGAAGGTCATACACAGGAGGAGGCAGGTAGCTGGGTCCAGGGGCAGGCAGAAGGTCATACACAGGAGGAGGCAGGTAGCTGGGTCCAGGGGCAGGCAGAAGGTCATACACAGGAGGAGGCAGGTAGCTGGGTCCAGGGGCAGGCAGAAGGTCATATAGAGGAGGAGGCAGGTAGCTGGGTCCAGGGGCAGGCAGAAGGTCATACACAGAAGGAGGCAGGTAGCTGGGTCCAGGGGCAGGTAGCTGGGTCCAGGGGCAGGCAGAAGGTCATACACAGGAGGGGGCAGGTGCTGGGTCCAAGAGCAGGTAGCTCGGTCCAGGGGTAGGTAGCTGGGTCCAGGGGCAGGCAGAAGGTCATACATAGGAGGAGGCAGGTAGCTGGGTCCAGGGGCAGGTAGCTGGGTTCAGGGGCAGGTAGCTGGGTCCAGGGGCAGGTAGCTGGGTTCAGGGGCAGGTAGCTGGGTCCAGAGGCAGGTAGCTGGGTCCAGGGGCAGGTAGCTGGGTGCAGGGGCAGGTAGCTGGGTCCAGGGGAAGGTAGCTGGGTCCAGGGGCAGGTAGCTGGGTCCAGGGGCAGGTAGCTGGGTCCAGGGGCAGGTAGCTGGGTCCAGGGGCAGGCAGAAGGTCATACACAGGAGGAGGCAGGTAGCTGGGTCCAGGGGCAGGCAGAAGGTCATACACAGGAGGAGGCAGGTAGCTGGGTCCAGGGGCAGGCAGAAGGTCATACACAGGAGGAGGCATGTAGCTGGGTACAGGGGCAGGTAGCTGGGTCCAGGGGCAGGCAGAAGGTCATACACAGGGACTCCAACAAGGTAACAGTACAGGCAGGGAAAAGGCTAATAACGTAGTCCCGGAGATCAGGCAAGAGGTTGATGACAGGAAATCTGTTCATCATATATGCATAGTCACTTTAACCATATCTACATGTACATACTACCTCAATCAGCCTGACGAACCGGTGTCTGTATGTAGCCTCGCTACTGTATGTAGCCTCTCTACTGTATATAGCCTCGCTACTTTTATAGCCTCTCTACTGTATATAGCCTGTCTTTTTACTGTTGTTTTTATTTCTTTACTTACCTATTGTTCACCTAACACCTTTTTTGCATTATTGTTTAGAGCCTGTAAGTAAACATTTCACTGTAAGGTAATGTTGTATTCGGCACACATGACAAATAAACTTTGATTTGAATTTGATGAAGATACCGGTAGCTTCCAGCTTTTTAGGCTAACTTTCCTTGCTAGCCGACAGATGAATTCACTACCCGAGTACTCTGCTGATTTCAAAGCTGATTGTCACCAAAGACTTTATTCATTCACTTCGTCTCTCTCCTCACCAATTACTCAGTCACTTCTTCGTCTCCCTCAACTCCTGTCTGGATTCCACGAGATTCCACAGTCATGTTCTGCCTCATGAATGACATCATTGCTTTCTTAAAGAGACAAGCGCACACTTTTATTTAAAAACGATTTAAAAAATGATTGCTTCCTCTATGAAATGTTGCTGAGCAGTACAATTAAAAATATGTTCTCCTAGCAGTTGCCAATATAATATGTCCTAAATGTAAGGGATTGTTTGTCATCGGTAGCCCCGTGAAATGAGCTAAAACAAGCTGAAAAAACTCAACGCAAGACACACCTATTGAACAATATCACCTGCATTACCGAATAGACTTAGGCTACATCTTGATTTACCATTCCAGTAAATTATTATTATTTTTGTTGTTTTGTAGTTAGATTGGTCAAAACAAAGTCAAATTGATTGAATGATTGTATAATTGATTAATGAATGTATACAGGGCTGTAACAAAAAAAGAAAAAAGTTTTTATTTCAAAAAACGTAATGATATTGAACTCAAAAGATACCCAACAATTAAATAGAGCAGTAGATGAGTTTATCGGTCTGGACCAAGTGCCATTCTGTGACCTTGGCTAATACGCCTTGTTTTTTTTGGGGGGGGGGGGGGGGGGGGTGTATCGCGATACTGAACCTGACATCAGTATCGAAGTCAAAATTCTGATATCGTAACAACACTAATGTGTGTGTGTGTGTGTTTGCATGTGCACTGTGACTGACCTGGCCTGTGTGTTAGCCAGACTGATGGGTGTAAAGTTAACTGTGTGTTAGCCAGACTGATGGGTGTAAAGTTAACTGTGTGTAAGCCAGACTGATGGGTGTAAAGTTAACTGTGTGTTAGCCAGACTGATGGGTGTAAAGTTAACTGTGTGTTAGCCAGACTGATGGGTGTAAAGTTAACTGTGTGTTAGCCAGACTGATGGGTGTAAAGTTAACTGTGTGTTAGCCAGACTGATGGGTGTAAAGTTAACTGTGTGTAGGCCAGACTGATGGGTATAAAGTTAACTGTGTGTTAGTCAGACTGATGGGTGTAAAGTTAACTGTGTGTAAGCCAGACTGATGGGTGTAAAGTTAACTGTGTTTAAGCCAGACTGATGGGTGTAAAGTTAACTGTGTGTTAGCCAGACTGATGGGTGTAAAGTTAACTGTGTGTTAGTCAGACTGATGGGTGTAAAGTTAACTGTGTGTAAGCCAGACTGATGGGTGTAAAGTTAACTGTGTGTAAGCCAGACTGATGGGTGTAAAGTTAACTGTGTGTAAGCCAGACTGATGGGTGTAAAGTTAACTGTGTGTAAGCCAGACTGATGGGTGTAAAGTTAACTGTGTGTAAGCCAGACTGATGGGTGTAAAGTTAACTGTGTGTTAGCCAGACTGATGGGTGTAAAGTTAACTGTGTGTAAGCCAGACTGATGGGTATAAAGTTAACTGTGTGTTAGTCAGACTGATGGGTGTAAAGTTAATTGTCCACTTCCTCATTCATTACTAGAGCTGTCTGTCCACTTCCTGATTCATTACTAGAGCTGTCTGTCCACTTCCTCATTCATTACTAGAGCTGTCTGTCCACTTCCTGATTCATTACTAGAGCTGTCTGTCCAGGCAGAAGGTCATACACAGGTGGAGGCAGGTAGCTGGGTCCAGGGGCAGGCAGGAGGTCATACACAGGAGGAGGCAGGTAGCTGGGTCCAGGGGCAGGCAGAAGGTCATACACAGGAGGAGGCCGGTAGATGGGTCCAGGGGCAGGCAGAAGGTCATACACAGGAGGAGGCAGGTAGCTGGGTCCAGGGGCAGGCAGGAGGTCATACACAGGAGGAGGCAGGTAGCTGGGTCCAGGGGCAGGCAGAAGGTCATACACAGGAGGAGGCAGGTAGCTGGGTCCAGGGGCAGGCAGAAGGTCATACACAGGAGGAGGCAGGTAGCTGGGTCCAGGGGCAGGCAGAAGGTCATACACAGGAGGAGGCAGGTAGCTGGGTCCAGGGGCAGGCAGAAGGTCATACACAGGAGGAGGCAGGTCGCTGGGTCCAGGGGCAGGCAGGTGGTCATACACAGGAGGAGGCAGGTAGCTGGGTCCAGAGGCAGGCAGAAGGTCATACACAGGAGGAGGCAGGTAGCTGGGTCCAGGGGCAGGCAGGAGGTCATACACAGGAGGTGGCAGGTAGCTGGGTCCAGGGGCAGGCAGAAGGTCATACACAGGAGGAGGCAGGTAGCTGGGTCCAGGGGCAGGCAGAAGGTCATACACAGGAGGAGGCAGGTAGCTGGGTCCAGGGGCAGGCAGAAGGTCATACACAGAAGGAGGCAGGTAGCTGGGTCCCGGGGCAGGTAGCTGGGTCCAGGGGCAGGCAGAAGGTCATACACAGGAGGGGGCAGCTGCTGGGTCCAAGGGCAGGTAGCTGGGTCCGGGGGTAGGTAGCTGGGTCCAGGTGCAGGCAGAAGGTCATACACAGGAGGAGGCAGGTAGCTGGGTCCAGGGGCAGGTAGCTGGGTTCAGGGGCAGGTAGCTGGGTCCAGGGGCAGGTACCTGGGTTCAGGGGCAGGTAGCTGGGTCCAGAGGCAGGTAGCTGGGTCCAGGGGCAGGTAGCTGGGTCCAGGGGCAGGTAGCTAGGTCCAGGGGAAGGTAGCTGGGTCCAGGGGCAGGTAGCTGGGTTCAGGGGCAGGTAGCTGGGTCCAGGGGCAGGTAGCTGGGTCCAGGGGCAGGTAGCTGGGTCCAGGGGCAGGTAGCTGGGTCCAGGGGCAGGCAGAAGGTCATACACAGGAGGAGGCAGGTAGCTGGGTCCAGGGGAAGGCAGAAGGTCATACACAGGAGGAGGCAGGTAGCTGGGTCCAGGGGCAGGCAGAAGGTCATACACAGGAGGAGGCATGTAGCTGGGTACAGGGGCAGGTAGCTGGGTCCAGGGGCAGGCAGAAGGTCATACACAGGGACTCCAACAAGGTAACAGTACAGGCAGGGAAAAGGCTAATAACGTAGTCCCGGAGATCAGGCAAGAGGTTGATGACAGGAAATCTGTTCATCATATATGCATAGTCACTTTAACCATATCTACATGTACATACTACCTCAATCAGCCTGACGAACCGGTGTCTGTATGTAGCCTCGCTACTGTATGTAGCCTCTCTACTGTATATAGCCTCTCTACTGTATATAGCCTCGCTACTTTTATAGCCTCTCTACTGTATGAGTCCTCACTACTGTATATAGCCTGTCTTTTTACTGTTGTTTTTATTTCTTTACTTACCTATTGTTCACCTAACACCTTTTTTGCATTATTGTTTAGAGCCTGTAAGTAAACATTTCACTGTAAGGTAATGTTGTATTCGGCACACATGACAAATAAACTTTGATTTGAATTTGATGAAGATACCGGTAGCTTCCAGCTTTTTAGGCTAACTTTCCTTGCTAGCCGACAGATGAATTCACTACCCGAGTACTCTGCTGATTTCAAAGCTGATTGTCACCAAAGACTTTATTCATTCACTTCGTCTCTCTCCTCACCAATTACTCAGTCACTTCTTCGTCTCCCTCAACTCCTGTCTGGATTCCACGAGATTCCACAGTCATGTTCTGCCTCATGAATGACATCATTGCATTCTTAAAGAGACAAGCGCACACTTTTATTTAAAAACGATTAAAAAAATGATTGCTTCCTCTATGAAATGTTGTTGAGCAGTACAATTAAAAATATGTTCTCCTAGCAGTTGCCAATATAATATGTCCTAAATGTAAGGGATTGTTTGTCATCGGTAGCCCCGTGAAATGAGCTAAAACAAGCTGAAAAAACTCAACGCAAGACACACCTATTGAACAATATCACCTGCATTACCGAATAGACTTAGGCTACATCTTGATTTACCATTCCAGTAAATTATTATTATTTTTGTTGTTTTGTAGTTAGATTGGTCAAAACAAAGTCAAATTGATTGAATGATTGTATAATTGATTAATGAATGTATACAGGGCTGTAACAAAAAAAGAAAAAAGTTTTTATTTCAAAAAACGTAATGATATTGAACTCAAAAGATACCCAACAATTAAATAGAGCAGTAGATGAGTTTATCGGTCTGGACCAAGTGCCATTCTGTGACCTTGGCTAATACGCCTTGTTTTTTTTTTGGGGGGGGGGGGGGGGTGTATCGCGATACTGAACCTGACATCAGTATCGAAGTCAAAATTCTGATATCGTAACAACACTAATGTGTGTGTGTGTGTGTTTGCATGTGCACTGTGACTGACCTGGCCTGTGTGTTAGCCAGACTGATGGGTGTAAAGTTAACTGTGTGTTAGCCAGACTGATGGGTGTAAAGTTAACTGTGTGTAAGCCAGACTGATGGGTGTAAAGTTAACTGTGTGTTAGTCAGACTGATGGGTGTAAAGTTAACTGTGTGTAAGCCAGACTGATGGGTGTAAAGTTAACTGTGTGTAAGCCAGACTGATGGGTGTAAAGTTAACTGTGTGTAAGCCAGACTGATGGGTGTAAAGTTAACTGTGTGTAAGCCAGACTGATGGGTGTAAAGTTAACTGTGTGTAAGCCAGACTGATGGGTGTAAAGTTAACTGTATTTAAGCCAGACTGATGGGTGTAAAGTTAACTGTGTGTAAGCCAGACTGATGGGTGTAAAGTTAACTGTGTGTAAGCCAGACTGATGGGTGTAAAGTTAACTGTGTGTTAGTCAGACTGATGGGTGTAAAGTTAATTGTGTGTTAGTCAGACTGATGGGTGTAAAGTTAACTGTGTGTAAGCCAGACTGATGGGTGTAAAGTTAACTGTGTGTTAGCCAGACTGATGGGTGTAAAGTTAACTGTGTGTAAGCCAGACTGATGGGTGTAAAGTTAACTGTATTTAAGCCAGACTGATGGGTGTAAAGTTAACTGTGTGTAAGCCAGACTGATGGGTGTAAAGTTAACTGTGTGTAAGCCAGACTGATGGGTGTAAAGTTAACTGTGTGTTAGTCAGACTGATGGGTGTAAAGTTAATTGTGTGTTAGTCAGACTGATGGGTGTAAAGTTAACTGTGTGTAAGCCAGACTGATGGGTGTAAAGTTAACTGTGTGTAAGCCAGACTGATGGTTGTAAAGTTAACTGTGTGTAAGCGTGCCAAATAGCGCTCCGTCAGACATTCGCTGGTGGGATCAATCACAGATTGACCCTCTAATTGACTTGAATAAATACTGTATAAAGGTTAAATAAATAAAATATGAATTCAGACAGTTGATCTCTTGACCAAGCTAATAAAGTATTCATTCTGACAGTTGATCTCTTGACCAAGCTAATAAAATATTCATTCTGACAGTTGATCTCTTGATCATTCCTTCTCTGACCTAGCTAATAAAATATGAATTCAGACAGTTGATCTCTTGATCATTCCTTCTCTGACCTAGCTAATAAAATATGAATTCAGACAGTTGATCTCTTGATCATTCCTTCTCTGACCTAGCTAATAAAATATGAATTCAGACAGTTGATCTCTTGATCATTCCTTCTCTGACCTAGCTAATAAAATATGAATTCAGACAGTTGATCTCTTGATCATTCCTTCTCTGACCTAGCTAATAAAATATGAATTCAGACAGTTGATCTCTTGATCATTCCTTCTCTGACCTAGCTAATAGTCTCTGTTTTACATGTTCTGGCTGACTGTGGTTGTGTTTTACCTTCACAAAGAACTGTTAGGAAAGAGTGAGGTCACTCAGCAACAACGATAGTTCCATCAGTAGAGGTCAAACTGGTGGGAATGCTGACATAAAGACGGTTGAACGCGTGTACGGGGAAACTAGCCCTCACAGTTAAGAGTAAGGGCCTCTCTCTATTCAATCAGTATCGCCGACATGAGCGGAGACCGCGTTCTCGTTAAACGCTGCTCATGTCGGCTCAATTGGAAATGACCTTTACATTTGAACCACAGCTGGTCGTGTAAAACAGCGTTGTTCTCCAGGTAAGAGTTATTCTTGAGATTTACATGTCTCACACACACTGTGTGTGTGTGTGTGTGTGTGTGTGTGTGTGTGTGTGTGTGTGTGTGTGTGTGTGTGTGTGTGTGTGTGTGTGTGCGTGTGTGTGTGAAACCAGGGTATCATTTTCAATGGTGCCCTGAGAAAAAAAAACTATTCACAAATCAACATGATAATTCAATAAAACAACAAATAATTAACTACAAGATACAGCAGTTAACAGTCTGGTATGTGAGGACTAGGACCTGAAGCTAACAGTCTGGTATGTGTGAAAACTAGGACCTGAAGCTAACAGTCTGGTATGTGAGGACTAGGACCTGAAGCTAACAGTCTGGTGTGTGAGGACTAGGACCTGAAGCTAACAGTCTGGTGTGTGTGAGGACTAGGACCTGAAGCTAACAGTCTGGTATGTGAGGACTAGGACCTGAAGCTAACAGTCTGGTATGTGTGAGGACTAGGACCTGAAGCTAACAGTCTGGTGTGTGAGGACTAGGACCTGAAGCTAACAGTCTGGTGTGTGAGGACTAGGACCTGAAGCTAACAGTCTGGTATGTGTGAGGACTAGGACCTGAAGCTAACAGTCTGGTGTGTGTGAGGACTAGGACCTGAAGCTAACAGTCTGGTGTGTGAGGACTAGGACCTGAAGCTAACAGTCTGGTATGTGTGAGGACTAGGACCTGAAGCTAACAGTCTGGTGTGTGAGGACTAGGACCTGAAGCTAACAGTCTGGTGTGTGAGGACTAGGACCTGAAGCTAACAGTCTGGTATGTGTGAGGACTAGGACCTGAAGCTAACAGTCTGGTGTGTGTGAGGACTAGGACCTGAAGCTAACAGTCTGGTGTGTGAGGACTAGGACCTGAAGCTAACAGTCTGGTATGTGTGAGGACTAGGACCTGAAGCTAACAGTCTGGTATGTGAGGACTAGGACCTGAAGCTAACAGTCTGGTATGTGTGAGGACTAGGACCTGAAGCTAACAGTCTGGTATGTGTGAGGACTAGGACCTGAAGCTAACAGTCTGGTGTGTGAGGACTAGGACCTGAAGCTAACAGTCTGGTGTGTGAGGACTAGGACCTGAAGCTAACAGTCTGGTATGTGAGGACTAGAACCTGAAGCTAACAGTCTGGTATGTGAGGACTAGGACCTGAAGCTAACAGTCTGGTATGTGAGGACTAGGACCTGAAGCTAACAGTCTGGTATGTGAGGACTAGGACCTGAAGCTAACAGTCTGGTATGTGAGGACTAGGACCTGAAGCTAACAGTCTGGTATGTGAGGACTAGGACCTGAAGCTAACAGTCTGGTATGTGAGGACTAGGACCTGAAGCTAACAGTCTGGTATGTGTGAGGACTAGGACCTGAAGCTAACAGTCTGGTATGTGTGAGGACTAGGACCTGAAGCTAACAGTCTGGTATGTGAGGACTAGGACCTGAAGCTAACAGTCTGGTGTGTGAGGACTAGGACCTGAAGCTAACAATCTGGTATGTGAGGACTAGGACCTGAAGCTAACAGTCTGGTGTGTGAGGACTAGGACCTGAAGCTAACAGTCTGGTATGTGAGGACTAGGACCTGAAGCTAACAGTCTGGTGTGTGAGGACTAGGACCTGAAGCTAACAGTCTGGTATGTGTGAGGACTAGGACCTGAAGCTAACATTCTGGTATGTGAGGACTAGGAACTGAAGCTAACAGTCTGGTGTGTGAGGACTAGGACCTGAAGCTAACAGTCTGGTATGTGAGGAATAGGACCTGAAGCTAACAGTCTGGTATGTGAGGACTAGGACCTGAAGCTAACAGTCTGGTATGTGTGAGGACTAGGACCTAAAGCTAACAGTCTGGTGTGTGAGGACTAGGACCTGAAGCTAACAGTCTGGTATGTGAGGACTAGGACCTGAAGCTAACAGTCTGGTATGTGTGAGGACTAGGACCTGAAGCTAACAGTCTGGTATGTGTGAGGACTAGGACCTGAAGCTAACAGTCTGGTATGTGTGAGGACTAGGACCTGAAGCTAACAGTCTGGTATGTGTGAGGACTAGGACCTGAAGCTAACAGTCTGGTATGTGTGGACTAGGACCTGAAGCTAACAGTCTGGTATGTGAGGACTAGGACCTGAAGCTAACAGTCTGGTATGTGAGGACTAGGACCTGAAGCTAACAGTCTGGTATGTGAGGACTAGGACCTGAAGCTAACAGTCTGGTATGTGAGGACTAGGACCTGAAGCTAACAGTCTGGTATGTGAGGACTAGGACCTGAAGCTAACAGTCTGGTATGTGAGGACTAGGACCTGAAGCTAACAGTCTGGTATGTGAGGACTAGGACCTGAAGCTAACAGTCTGGTGTGTGAGGACTAGGACCTGAAGCTAACAGTCTGGTATGTGAGGACTAGGACCTGAAGCTAACAGTCTGGTATGTGAGGACTAGGGCCTGAAGCTAACAGTCTGGTGTGTGAGGACTAGGACCTGAAGCTAACAGTCTGGTGTGTGAGGACTAGGACCTGAAGCTAACAGTCTGGTGTGTGAGGACTAGGACCTAAAGCTAACAGTCTGGTGTGTGAGGACTAGGACCTGAAGCTAACAGTCTGGTATGTGAGGACTAGGACCTGAAGCTAACAGTCTGGTGTGTGAGGACTAGGACCTGAAGCTAACAGTCTGGTGTGTGAGGACTAGGACCTGAAGCTAACAGTCTGGTATGTGAGGACTAGGACCTGAAGCTAACAGTCTGGTATGTGAGGACTAGGACCTGAAGCTAACAGTCTGGTATGTTAGGACTAGGACCTGAAGCTAACAGTCTGGTGTGTGAGGACTAGGACCTGAAGCTAACAGTCTGGTATGTGAGGACTAGGACCTGAAGCTAACAGCCTGGTATGTGAGGAAAAACTCTACGTTTTGAATCCAGTGTTATTTTGTATGTCAGTTCATAAACTGATATTTAAAAATTAAAGTAAATTACTATATTTGTGTGTAACCATAGTATTTGTTCTAATAATTGTTCTGTCCTTTTCTGGTGGATTCAACTGAAATTGCAACCAGCTTTCTATGGCTTGTTTTAAAAATAGTGATATTTTGTGGATGATTTCATTTTCAAATAACCAGAAGTGAGAGGTTGTAATCTGAATGAAGGGGAAAAGGCCATTCTTGAACACGGGGTGAGCCGTTCTTAATAATCTGATAGAGAACCAGTTCAGATTTCACTATAGCTTTGGTATGACTGAAGCCTTTAGTGAGAGGTCTGTTTTAATATTTAATCATTTCTGCCCTCTGAATTCATATTCATTATATAAACAGGCCATTTAAATTTGTCTTGCTTGCCGTTCCAAATAAAGTGGAATATTTTGTGCTCATATAATTAAAAAAACAATTCATCAGCTGTAAAGTGAAGGTTTATTTACTTATAGCAGTTTGAAGACTACTCTCTCTCTCCACAGACTCAATTCTTACAACCCCACTGCTTTTACATGGTGGAAGCTCCCTCCCTCAATCTGTCTCTCCATCCCTCCCTCAATCTGTCTCTCTCTCCCTCCCTCAATCTGTCTCAATCTCCCTCCCTCAATCTGTCTCTCCATCCCTCCCTCAATCTGTCTCTCTCTCCCTCCCTCAATCTGTCTCTCCATCCCTCCCTCAATCTGTCTCTCTCTCCCTCCCTCAATCTGTCTCTCTCTCCCTCCCTCAATCTGTCTCTCCATCCCTCCCTCAATCTGTCTCTCTCTCCCTCCCTCAATCTGTCTCTCCATCCCTCCCTCAATCTGTCTCTCCCTCCCTCCCTCAATCTGTCTCTCCCTCCCTCCCTCAATCTGTCTCTCTCTCCCTCCCTCAATCTGTCTCTCCATCCCTCCCTCAATCTGTCTCTCCATCCCTCCCTCAATCTGTCTCTCTCTCCCTCCCTCAATCTGTCTCTCCATCCCTCCCTCAATCTGTCTCTCTCTCCCTCCCTCAATCTGTCTCTCTATCCCTCCCTCAATCTGTCTCTCCATCCCTCCCTCAATCTGTCTCTCTCTCCCTCCCTCAATCTGTCTCTCTATCCCTCCCTCAATCTGTCTCTCTCTCCCTCCCTCAATCTGTCTCTCTATCCCTCCCTCAATCTGTCTCTCTCTCCCTCCCTCAATCTGTCTCTCTCTCCCTCACTCAATCTGTCTCTCCATCCATCCCTCCCTCAATCTCTCTATCCCTCCCTCAATCTGTCTCTCCATCCCTCCCTCAATCTGTCTCTCTCTCCCTCCCGCAATCTGTCTCTCTATCCCTCCCTCAATCTCTCTCTCCATCCCTCCCTCAATCTGTCTCTCTCTCCCTCCCTCAATCTGTCTTTCTATCCCTCCCTCAATCTGTCTCTCCATCCCTCCCTCAATCTGTCTCTCTCTCCCTCCCTCAATCTGTCTTTCTATCCCTCCCTCAATCTGTCTCTCTATCCCTCCCTCAATCTGTCTCTATCCCTCCCTCAATCTGTCTCTCTATCCCTCCCTCAATCTGTCTCTCTATCCCTCCCTCAATCTGTCTCTCTATCCCTCCCTCAATCTGTCTCTCTATCCCTCCCTCAATCTGTCTCTCCATCCCTCCCTCAATCTGTCTCTCCATCCCTCCCTCAATCTGTCTCTCCATCCCTCCCTCAATCTGTCTCTCTCTCCCTCCCTCAATCTGTCTCTCTCTCCCTCTCTCAATCTGTCTCTCTCTCCCTCCCTCAATCTGTCTCTCCATCCCTCCCTCAATCTGTCTCTCTCTCCCTCCCTCAATCTGTCTCTCCATCCCTCCCTCAATCTGTCTCTCCATCCCTCCCTCAATCTGTCTCTCCATCCCTCCCTCAATCTGTCTCTCCATCCCTCCCTCAATCTGTCTCTCTCTCCCTCCCTCAATCTGTCTCTCCATCCCTCCCTCAATCTGTCTCTCTCTCCCTCCCTCAATCTGTCTCTCCATCCCTCCCTCAATCTGTCTCTCCATCCCTCCCTCAATCTGTCTCTCCATCCCTCCCTCAATCTGTCTCTCTCTCCCTCCCTCAATCTGTCTCTCCATCCCTCCCTCAATCTGTCTCTCTCTCCCTCCCTCAATCTGTCTCTCTATCCCTCCCTCAATCTGTCTCTCTATCCCTCCCTCAATCTGTCTCTCTCTCCCTCCCTCAATCTGTCTCTCTATCCCTCCCTCAATCTGTCTCTCTATCCCTCCCTCAATCTGTCTCTCTATCCCTCCCTCAATCTGTCTCTCCATCCCTCCCTCAATCTGTCTCTCCATCCCTCCCTCAATCTGTCTCTCCATCCCTCCCTCAATCTGTCTCTCTCTCCCTCCCTCAATCTGTCTCTCTCTCCCTCCCTCAATCTGTCTCTCTCTCCCTCCCTCAATCTGTCTCTCCATCCCTCCCTCAATCTGTCTCTCTCTCCCTCCCTCAATCTGTCTCTCCATCCCTCCCTCAATCTGTCTCTCCATCCCTCCCTCAATCTGTCTCTCCATCCCTCCCTCAATCTGTCTCTCTCTCCCTCCCTCAATCTGTCTCTCCATCCCTCCCTCAATCTGTCTCTCTCTCCCTCCCTCAATCTGTCTCTCCATCCCTCCCTCAATCTGTCTCTCCATCCCTCCCTCAATCTGTCTCTCCATCCCTCCCTCAATCTGTCTCTCTCTCCCTCCCTCAATCTGTCTCTCCATCCCTCCCTCAATCTGTCTCTCCATCCCTCCCTCAATCTGTCTCTCCATCCCTCCCTCAATCTCTCTCTCTATCCCTCAATCTGTCTCTCTATCCCTCAATCTCTCTCTCTATCCCTCAATCTGTCTCTCTATCCCTCAATCTCTCTCTTCCTCGCTCTCTCTCTTCCTCGCTCTCTCTCTATCCCTCGATCTCTCTCTCTTCCTCGATCTCTCTCTATCCCTCGCTCTCTCTCTATCCCTCGCTCTCTCTCTATCCCTCAATCTGTCTCTCTATCCCTCGCTCTCTCTATCCCTCAATCTCTCTCTCTATCCCTCGATCTCTCTCTCATCCTCGATCTCTATCTCTCAATCTCTCTCTCTTCCTCAATCTCTCTCTCTTCCTCAATCTGTCTCTCTATCCCTCGCTCTCTCTCGCTATCCCTCGATCTCTCTCTCTTCCTCGATCTCTCTCTCTATCCCTCGATCTCTCTCTCGTCCTCGATCTCTCTCTCTTCCTCAATCTCTCTCTCTCTTCCTCAATCTCTCTCTCTCTTCCTCAATCTCTCTCGCTCTCTTCCTCGATCTCTCTCTCGTCCTTGATCTCTCTCTCTTCCTCACTCTCTCTCTCAATCCCTCGATCTCTCTCTCTTCCTCGATCTCTCTCTCGATCTCTCTCTCTCCCTCATTCTCTCTTTATCCCTCGATCTCTCTCTCTTCCTCGATCTCTCTCTCTTCCTCGCTCTCTCTATCCCTCTCTCTCTCTCTCTTCCTCGATCTCTCTCTATCCCTCACTCTCTCTCTTCCTCGATCTCTCTCTCTTCCCTGATCTCTCTCTTCCTCGCTCTCTCTATCCCTCGATCTCTCTCTCTTCCTCGATCTCTATCTCTTCCTCGCTCTCTCTCTCTTCCTCACTCTCTCTCTCTTCCTAGCTCTCTCTCTCTTCCTCGCTCTCTCTCGATCCCTCGCTCTCTCTCTCTTCCTCGCTCTCTCTTCCTCGCTCTCTCTCATCCTCGATCTCTCTCTCTTCCTCGATCTCTCTCTGTTCCTCGCTCTCTCTCTCTTCCTCGCTCTCTCTATCCCTCGCTCTCTCCTCTTCCTCCTCTCTCTCTAGCCTTCTCTTAATTCCTCTTTTCTCTCTTTGTATCCCTGACACATCTCTATCCTTCTGTCTCTCTCTGTCCCCCTCTCTATCACTTTCTCAAACTTTATATATCCTTCTGTCTCTCTCTCTGTCTTCTGTCTCTCTCCCTCCCTCAATCTGTCTCTCCATCCCTCCCTCAATCTGTCTCTCCATCCCTCCCTCAATCTGTCTCTCCATCCCTCCCTCAATCTGTCTCTCTCTCCCTCCCTCAATCTGTCTCTCCATCCCTCCCTCAATCTGTCTCTCCATCCCTCCCTCAATCTGTCTCTCCATCCCTCCCTCAATCTCTCTCTCTATCCCTCAATCTGTCTCTCTATCCCTCAATCTCTCTCTCTATCCCTCAATCTGTCTCTCTATCCCTCAATCTCTCTCTTCCTCGCTCTCTCTCTTCCTCGCTCTCTCTCTATCCCTCGATCTCTCTCTCTTCCTCGATCTCTCTCTATCCCTCGCTCTCTCTCTATCCCTCGCTCTCTCTCTATCCCTCAATCTGTCTCTCTATCCCTCGCTCTCTCTATCCCTCAATCTCTCTCTCTATCCCTCGATCTCTCTCTCATCCTCGATCTCTATCTCTCAATCTCTCTCTCTTCCTCAATCTCTCTCTCTTCCTCAATCTGTCTCTCTATCCCTCGCTCTCTCTCGCTATCCCTCGATCTCTCTCTCTTCCTCGATCTCTCTCTCTATCCCTCGATCTCTCTCTCGTCCTCGATCTCTCTCTCTTCCTCAATCTCTCTCTCTCTTCCTCAATCTCTCTCTCTCTTCCTCAATCTCTCTCGCTCTCTTCCTCGATCTCTCTCTCGTCCTTGATCTCTCTTCCTCACTCTCTCTCTCAATCCCTCGATCTCTCTCTCTTCCTCGATCTCTCTCTCGATCTCTCTCTCTCCCTCATTCTCTCTTTATCCCTCGATCTCTCTCTCTTCCTCGATCTCTCTCTCTTCCTCGCTCTCTCTATCCCTCTCTCTCTCTCTCTTCCTCGATCTCTCTCTATCCCTCACTCTCTCTCTTCCTCGATCTCTCTCTCTTCCCTGATCTCTCTCTTCCTCGCTCTCTCTATCCCTCGATCTCTCTCTCTTCCTCGATCTCTATCTCTTCCTCGCTCTCTCTCTCTTCCTCACTCTCTCTCTTCCTAGCTCTCTCTCTCTTCCTCGCTCTCTCTCGATCCCTCGCTCTCTCTCTCTTCCTCGCTCTCTCTTCCTCGCTCTCTCTCATCCTCGATCTCTCTCTCTTCCTCGATCTCTCTCTGTTCCTCGCTCTCTCTCTCTTCCTCGCTCTCTCTATCCCTCGCTCTCTCCTCTTCCTCCTCTCTCTCTAGCCTTCTCTTAATTCCTCTTTTCTCTCTTTGTATCCCTGACACATCTCTATCCTTCTGTCTCTCTCTGTCCCCCTCTCTATCACTTTCTCAAACTTTATATATCCTTCTGTCTCTCTGTCTCCCTCTCTATCACTCATTCTCCCTCCCTTCTTCCCTCTCTCCCTCAATCTGTCCCTCGCTCTCTATCTCTTCCTCGATCTCTCTCTCTTCCTCAATCTCTCTCTCTTCCTCGATCTCTCTCTCTTCCTCGATCTCTCTCTCTTCCTCGATCTCTCAATTCAATTCAAGGGCTTTATTGGCATGGGAAACATGTGTTAACATTGCCAAAGCAAGTGAGGTAGATAATATATAAAGTGAATATATCAAGTGAAATAAACAATACAAATTAACAGTAAACATTACACATACAGAAGTTTCAAAACAATAAAGACATTACAAATGTCATGTTATATATATATATACAGTGTTTTAACAGTGTACAAAATGGTTAAAGGACACAAGATAAAATAAATAAGCATAAATATGGGTTGTATTTACAATGGTGTTTGTTCTTCACTGGTTGCCCTTTTCTTGTGGCAACAGGTCACAAATCTTGCTGCTGTGATGGCGCACTGTGGAATTTCACCCAGTAGATATGGGAGTTTATCAAAATTGGATTTGTTTTCGAATTCTTTGTGGATCTGTGTAATCTGAGGGAAATATGTATCTCTAATATGGTCATACGTTGGACAGGAGGTTAGGAAGTGCAGCTCAGTTTCCACCTCATTTTGTGGGCAGTGAGCACATAGCCTATCTTCTCTTGAGAGCCATGTCTGCCTACGGCGGCCTTTCTCAATAGCAAGGCTATGCTTACTAAGTCTGTACATAGTCAAAGCTTTCCTTAAGTTTGGGTCAGTCACAGTGGACAGGTATTCTACCACTGTGTACTCTCTGTTTAGGGCCAAACAGCATTTTTTCTCATTTTGTCTGTCATAGTTGAAGTGTACCTATAATGGAAATTACAGGCCTCTCTCATCTTTTTAAGTGGGAGAACTTGCACAATTGGGGGCTGACTAAATACTTTTTTGCCCTACTGTATGTTGAAGAGGGTGGGGCTTAAGCTGCATCCCTGTCACACCCCACGGCCCCGTGGAAAGAATTGTGTGTTTTTTGCCAATTTCAACAGCACACTTGTTGTTTGTGTATATGGATTTTATAATCTGTTTTTCTCCCAGCATCACTTTCCATCAATTTGTATAGCAGACCCTCATGCCAAATTGAGTCAAAGCTTTTTGGAAATCAACAAAGCATGAGAAGACTTTGCCTCTGTTTTGGTTTGTTTGTCACTTAGGGTGTGCAGGGTGAATACGTGGTCTGTCGTACTGTAATTTGGTAAAAAGCCAATTTGACATTTGCTCAGCACATTGTTTTCACTGCGAATGCACTAGTCTGTTAATGATAATGAAGAGGATTTTCCCAAGGTTGCGGTTGACGCATATCAAATTTGTCTCCACTTTGGGGTGATCATTCATTGGTTCCAAATATTGGGGAAGCTAAGGACGATGTTAAAGAGTTTAAGTATAGCCAGTTGGAATTTGTGGTCTGTATATTTGATCATTTCATTGAGGATACCATCAACCCCACATGCCTTTTTGGGTTGGAGGGTTTGTATTTTGTCCTGTAGTTCATTCAAGGTAATTGGAGAATCCTGTGGGTTCTGGAATCCAGTGTGTTCTGGAATCCAGTGGGTTCTGGAATCCAGTGGGTTCTGGTAGTCTTCAATTGTTGATTCTAAGATTTGTATTTGATCATGTTTTTGCTTTTTGTTCTTTGTTATAGAGCCACAAATATTGGAGAAGTGGTTTACCCATATATCTCTGTTTTAGATAGATAACGCTTTGTGTTGATGTTTGTTTAGTGTTTTCCCAGAAGTGGTTAGAGTCTATGGATTCTCTCTCTGTCTCTATCCCTCTCTCTGTCTCTATCCCCCTCTCTCTCTGTCTCTATCCCTCTTTCTCTATCCCTCTCTCTATCCCCCTCTCTCTCTGTCTCTATCCCTCTTTCTCTATCCCCCTCTCTCTCTATCCCTTTCTCTCTGTCTCTATCCCCCCCTCTCTCTCTATCCTTTTCTCTCTGTCTATCCCTCTCTCTCTCTACCCCCTCTCTCTCTATCCCTTTCTCTCTCTCTCTACCCCCTCTCTCTCTATCCCTTTCTCTCTGTCTCTATCCCCCCCTCTCTCTATCCTTTTCTCTCTGTCTATCTCTCTCTCTCTCTCTCTACCCCCCTCTCTCTCTATCCCTCTCTCTCTCTACCCCCCTCTCTCTCTATCCCTTTCTCTCTCTCTCTACCCGCCTCGCTCTGTCTCTATCCCCCCCTCTCTCTTTTTCTCTGTCCTCTCTCTCTGTCTCTATCCCCCCCTCTCTCTCTTTCTCTGTCCTCTCTCTCTGTCTCTATCCCCCCTCTCTCTCTCTTTCTCTGTCCTCTCTCTCTGTCTCTATCCCCCCCTCTCTCTCTCTTTCTCTGTCCTCTCTCTCTGTCTCTATCCCCCCCTCTTTCTCTGTCCTCTCTCTCTGTCTCTATCCCCCTCTCTCTCTCTTTCTCTGTCCTCTCTCTCTCTCAGCAGCACATTATCATCATACATGCACCCAAATTAAGAGCAGATTACACGTTAAAGAAAAAATAATTCAATATTTATTTGCTGTATAAACATCTTGCGTTGTTTTCCACATAACTATATAATACATAGGTCGTTCGACATCAGGAAGTATCAACTGCCCTGCTGACAGTTTAATGCACAGCGTCTTATATACAGCATACATAGAAACAGCTATTGAACGGGCAGGAAGCTGTTACAAGATGCAGAAAGATGCATTGTCAAAAAAAATCCCTGAAAATTCCCTCAGTGAGGTAAGATACAGAGTCTTCAGAAAGCATTCATACCCCTGGACTTATTCCCACATGTTGTTGTGTGACAGCCTGAATTCACAATGGATTTTTTTTTAAATAAAAAATTCTCACCCATCTACACACAATTACCCATAATGACAAAGTGAAAACATGTTTTTTAGATTTTTTTTCAAATCTATTGAAAATGAAATATCTCATTTACATAAGTATTAGCACACCCGTGGCAGTGATTGCAGCTGTAAGTCTTTCTGGGTAAGTCTCTAAGAGATGTGAGTCTTCCTGGGTAAGTCTCTAAGAGATTTGAGTCTTTCTGGGTAAGTCTCTAAGAGATTTGAGTCTTTCTGGGTAAGTCTCTAAGAGATTTGAGTCTTTCTGGGTAAGTCTCTAAGAGATGTGAGTCTTTCTGGGTAAGTCTCTAAGAGTTTGAGTCTTTCTGGGTAAGTCTCTAAGAGTTTGAGTCTTTCTGGGTAACTCTCTAAGAGATTTGAGTCTTTCTGGGTAACTCTCTAAGAGCTGTGAGTCTTTCTGGATAAGTCTCAAAGAGCTGTGAGTCTTTCTGGGTAAGTCTCTAAGAGCTGGGAGTCTTTCTGGGTAAGTCTCTAAGAGCTGTGAGTCTTTCTGGGTAAGTCTCTAAGAGATTTGAGTCTTTCTGGGTAAGTCTCTAAGAGATTTGAGTCTTTCTGGGTAAGTCTCTAAGAGATTTGAGTCTTTCTGGGTAAGTCTCTAAGAGCTGTGAGTCTTTCTGTGTAAGTCTCTAAGAGATTTGCACACCTGGATTGTACAATATTGGCACATTTTTATTTTTGTGATTCTTCAAGCTTTGTCAAATTGGTTGTTGATCATTGCTGGACAGCCATTTTCGTGTCTTGTCATAGACTTTCAAGCAGATTTAAGTCAAAACTGCAACTCAGCCACTCAGGAACATTGAATGTTGTCTTGTGTAGATTTGACCTTAGGTTATTGTCCTGCTGAAAGGTGAATTAATCTCCCAGTAACTGGTGGAAAGCAGATTGAACCAGGTTTTCCTCTAGGATTTTGCCTGTGGTTAATTCTATTCTGTTTATTTTTATAACATTTAAAAAATATATATATATTTAAAGTGCCAATGACAAGCATACCCATACAATGATGCAGCCACCACCACTATATATGAAGCGTCTCAATGATGTGTTGGATTTGTCCCAGCACTTTTGTGTTCAGGGCAAAAAGTGAAGTGAATTGCTTTGTCACATTTTTTTGCAGTATTACTTTAGTGCCTTTGTTACAAACAGGATGCATGTTTTGTAATATGTTTTATTCTGTACAGGCATCCTTCTTTTCACTCTGTCATTTAGGTTAGTATTGTGGAGTAACTACAATGTTGTTGATCCATCCTCAGTTTTCTCCTATCACAGCCATTTAAACTCTGTAACTGTTTTAAAGTCACCATTGGCCTCATGGTGAAATCTCTGAGCAGTTTCCTTCCTCTCCGGCAACTGAGTTAGGAAGGACGCCCGTATCTTTGTAGTGACTGGGTGTATTGATACACCATCCAAAGTGTAATTAATAACTTCACCATGCTCAAAGGGATATTCAATGTCTGCAGTAGGTGCCCTTCTCTCTAATTCCACTTTGACATTATTGTGGGTAGGCCAGTAACACAAAATCTTAATTTAATAAAATGTTAAATTCAGGCCGCAACACAACAAAATGTGGAAAAAGTCAAGGGGTGTGAATACTTTGTGAAGGCACTGTAAACATTCACTTCCGTTCTTCTCCTCTTTTCCCTGGCCTCTCTCACTCCCTCCATCTCACGGATCCAACACACTCTTAGGTCTATGTCCCAAATTGCACCCTATTCCCTATATATTGCACAAATGTTGACCTGTTTGAAACTTGGTCTAAAGTAGTGCACTATATATAGGGAATAGGGTGCAATTTGGAACGCATGCTTAGTTAACAGGAAGAAGCTACAATAAAATGTCACAACAAAAAATACAAATATTCTTGTGTTTTGTCAAATATACAAACAGAGAAAAACACAGTGTTTTTCTTTCATCATAAAAACACATGAAGCAGCTTGAAATTAAGGATTTTCTCTTTAAAAAAACAACAAAAAACTTCGGCACTGAAATACATTTCAACCCTAGGGTGTAACGTACCCCTGTGTCCCAAATGGCACCCTATTCCCTACATAGTGCACTACTTTAGACCAGAGCCCTATGGCACCCTATTCCCTACATAGTGCACTACTTTAGACCAGAGCCCTATGGCACCCTATTCCCTACATAGTGCACTACTTTAGACCAGAGCCCTATGGCACCCTATTCCCTACATAGTGCACTACTTTAGACCAGAGCCCTATGGCACCCTATTCCCTACATAGTGCACTACTTTTGACCAGAGCCCTATGGAGGCATCGTCAAGAAGTAGCGCACTATAAAGTGTGCGATTTGGGACGACGTGTGATCGACCTGTCCACATTTCCTTATGGTTGTGACTGGGTTCAGACTCCAAACTGATAAAGTCCTATCGAGCATATGTAAAAAAAAAAATTAAAAAAAACTCATTATCATTTGGAATAATGCTATATATTATATTTCGGAGAAACAACTTTGCATATCAGCTTTAAGATATAATATATTGAAAGGCCACAGGAATTAGACAGATAGGATAGAGCACATTATCAAAAACAAAACTAAAATCACTGAAGAAGAAAAAACATTTGGATTTTAACGAGCTGCGACAGATCCAGAATTACACTCAGATATAAGTGCAGGGTTGTCTCCTGGCTCTGTAGCCTAGTCCCAGATATGTCCGTGTTATCGTTCCACTCCAATGGCTAAACATAGGACACAAGAGGATAAGGAGTGGAATGTTAGCACAAACAGACTGGCTCCCCGGGCTAGGTGTTGAGACACAAACAAACTGCTGTTATTAAGAAGAGATTAGAGTCTTGTTTCACATGTGTATTAATAGGCATGTGTGAATTTAATTTAAAAAAAAAATTTTTTTGCATATCCCAAGTCTCCCTGAGACAACCCCAGAGAGTGGGGTCACGGCCAGGGTCTGCCAATATTAACAGCGACAACCCTGGAGCCATTAGGAGTAATGTGCTCAAGGGCACATCGACAGATAGTTCAAACCCCTAAGCCGACAGGGTGAACCAACGACCTTTCGGTTACTGGCCCAACGCTCTTACTGCAAGGCTACCTATCACCCGTATTAGCCTGGGTGCCAGTCTGTTTTTTGCTTTGTAGGAAACACATTTGTCTGGCTTGACAATGGAGTTGGTGTAACAGGCTTCCCTGTGCTCGCCTAACGGTATAGATTTCTTCCTCACACGGCCTCAGCTGGAGAGTAAGGTTTACGAGGCTCACTCTGTTACACTGGCGAGATAACGCACAGATGTGGGACCCAGGCTAGCAAACCAAATGAAGCCCCTGTACTTTGGACACCCCAGAGGAAGGAAAGGTAGCTTCAGTCCCAAAGCAGAGCGCTCCGTGGGTAACGTTTCCCCTAGGTACAGGTCTAGAATCAGCCTTCCCTATCCAAATCCTAACCTTAAACATTAGTGGAGAAATTGCTAAACTGACCCAAGATCAGCATTTAGGGGCAAATTCACCCGACAAACTAAGCAGTCAGCGATAAAGCTGTATTCTGTATTTACGTGTCGAATTCTAATTCTAGAATTATTATTATTATTATTATTATGGTGAAAAACAGAGTAACACAAACAAATGTATAAAATACTGTTGATATAATATAACAGGGTAAAATAACCTCATCTGAAGACCCGTTGAAGACAAAGGCCGAGACCCAAAAAAGGCAACCTATTCCCTAAAGAGTGCACTACTTTTGACCACAGTAGAGCACAAGAGGAGTGCACTTTATCGGGAATAGGGTCCTATTAGTTGTCCGTCATTTACATGTACATTTTTGATTTCTATTATCATTAAAAGGACAAAAGTTTATTTTTTATTTATATATATATATATATATATATACAACGATATTTCTAAAAGTGAGATACAAAGAGTATTGAACAGTCAATAATATAGAACGAGATGTATTATACGGTTATAGAATAAGGCCAGTGGAAAGCAACCCTGCTCTTTGAACCAGTCTCGTGTAACAATGTCACAAGAAAAGGTTTCCATTAACTTTTCCCCCAACATTCCCAGGTTCCCCCCCCCCCCCCCCCCCCCCCCCCCCCCAGAATTCCTGGTTGGAGATTCACGTAAATCAGGAGCAAATAAACAGGAAACACAGGAATCCTCCAACCAGGAAAACCTTGGAAAATTTACCGGGAAATGTCCAACCCTAGTCATAAATCCTCCTAGCTACATACTGTGTGCCGCTCGCTGTATGTTATCAGCTACAGCTTATAACCCGTTATAAGAGCTTACAACCTCTCTATACTTGACAGACAGCAGTAATAGTAGTTAAAAAACAGTTCTCGTCGTTCCGACTTCCAGCTGGTATATAAACAACATCCAACAAACTCCCAAATAGCCTGGGTACCCGTCTGTTTGTGCAATATCATTCCAGCTGTCATTCCCACTTGTCGTGCCAAACAAGAGACAAGGAGTGAAATGATATTGCACAAATAGACTGGTAGCCAGGCCCACCTCCACAACCTCTTCCTCGGGTAGTCACCTGCACACCACTGTTGGACAACACACAGTACTTTGTTCATGTATAGAGCATACCAGAATATATCATTTACCTTATATTTTATTCATAAAGTAATAATTTAGTGTAATGTTATATAATATTCATAATATCGCCACGGCTTGCGGGGGGGGGGGGGGGGTGAATCGACCCAGGATTTAAAACTCTCGGAGAGGAAGTGAGGTTCTTTGCCGAGACAAACAGATCCATGACTTCGTCCCCAAAATGGCACCCTATTCACTATGTAGTCCACTAGTTTTGACCAGAGCCTTATGGGTCCTAGTCAAAAGTAGTGCACGATATAGGGAATATGGTGCCATTTTGGATGCGGACCCATCTTTTCATATGCAGTTAAGGAACAATACGCTTCACCCAGCCAATCCCAGCCCACAACATGGCCAGACCAGCTGCAGGAGCTAGTCTCTGCCTAGGACTGTCTCTACACTACACCATCTCTGTGCTAGTCTCTCCCTCTCTCCTCCCTCTCCCCTTCTCTTTGAATCTATCTTTCTCTAGAGTACTAGTTTATGTGCCTAGAAGTGATATAGGCTTCACCACTGTGCAAACTGCATTAGATCATCGTTACAAACATAGACAACAACAAAAAAATACAAAAAACAACCAGAATATTATGAAAAGTACATTTCTCTTGGTCTGTTTTGTCTTTAGTTATAGAGTCTCCTTTCGATGTTCAAGTGCTTCTGTTTCTGGACAGGTACGATTCTCGTAGTAGTAGGAGACATACAGTATGTCCATACAGATGTGTCTAAATGTATACAAATATACAAATGTATGTAGTCATACATTAGTACTTGTACATGTTATATGCATCACTTGAACATACTTGTGTTTGTGTTAAAAAATATCTTTGTTTTAAATAAAAAAAATTCAAAATCCAAACCTACACTCAGTAGGGTGAGATCACCTCCGTAAAGATGACCCCCAGACACTGCAACACATTGGCACCATCTTCGTCATTCAGTAGGGTGAGATCACCTCCGTAAAGATGACCCCCAGACACTGCAACACATTGGCACCATCTTCGTCATTCAGTAGGGTGAGATCACCTCCGTAAAGATGACCCCCAGACACTGCAACACATTGGCACCATCTTCGTCATTCAGTAGGGTGAGATCACCCCCGTAAAGGTGACCCCCACCAGACACTGCAACACATTGGCACCATTATCATCAGGAGGTTGTTGACGAGGTCGTCTCCCAAGAGGACAACAATAAATGAATGACTGGAGCAGATACACAATTTGTTTTCTGTCTTTGTATGACAACACTCTGTGTTCTGTTCTTCTATGTTCTGTTCTTCTCTGTTCTGTTCTTCTCTGTTCTTCTATGTTCTGTTCTTCTATGTTCTGTTCTTCTATGTTCTGTTCTTCTCTGTTCTGTTCTTCTCTGTTCTGTTCTTCTCTGTTCTGTTCTTCTCTGTTCTGTTCTTCTCTGTTCTGTTCTTCTCTGTTCTGTTCTTCTCTGTTCTTCTATGTTCTGTTCTTCTATGTTCTGTTCTTCTATGTTCTGTTCTTCTCTGTTCTGTTCTTCTCTGTTCTTCTATGTTCTGTTCTTCTATGTTCTGTTCTTCTCTGTTCTGTTCTTCTCTGTTCTGTTCTTCTCTGTTCTTCTATGTTCTGTTCTTCTATGTTCTGTTCTTCTATGTTCTGTTCTTCTATGTTCTGTTCTTCTATGTTCTGTTCTTCTCTGTTCTGTTCTTCTCTGTTCTGTTCTTCTCTGTTCTTCTATGTTCTGTTCTTCTATGTTCTGTTCTTCTATGTTCTGTTCTTCTATGTTCTGTTCTTCTATGTTCTGTTCTACAGCGTAGCATGTCTCAGTCTACTCCTAGCACTTCCTCTTTCCTTAGACAACAAAAAAAACAGCCTGTTCCAAAGGCAAGATGACAAGCTTCCCAAACCACTGAGGAGAGGAGACAGGGCTTCTTCCTCTTCCTCTTCCTGTCAACCCTCTGAGAGACCAACAGAGCTCTACAAGCCAAGCAGACTTCCATTTGGCCTCTGATCTGTCCCTGTCCACGCACCGTCAGTCCACCATCCCAGGCTATATGCCAGCCAATCTCTGAAGAGAAGAGAAAAACATTCACATCCAAGATGGCTGCTCAAGTCCCGCCCCCCCCCCCCACCACCCCTTCATGTAGATTCCAGCGTGTCGAGCTGGAACACGTTGTGATTGGTTGGCGTGGTGAAAAACAGTTGGTCATTGGTGGAGGAACGATTGTCACAGGGGCTATTGAGACCCAATGTTCTCTCAAAATCCAAGAGCTGACCCATGAAGTTGAAGTTGGGTGAGATGTTGGACTTCTTCTGTTTCACAAAGTCGTACGCGTCGTTGAGCGACAGGTTGAGCTTCTGCATCAGGTAGGCCACGGTTACCGTTACCGAGCGACTGATCCCTGCCAGGCAGTGCACCAGGATACCACACTTTTTGGAACGAGCTTCGTCTGGAGGGGTTAGAGAAAAGATAGAGGTACAGATTAGTTTTATGTGTTGGAGACGCAACACCATTTAGAGATACACCAACTACACCTCTCTGGTTTCAGGAGTTTATAATGAGAGAACAGCTACAACAACTACACCTCTCTGGTTTCAGGAGTTTATAATGAGGGAACAGCTACAACAACTACACCTCTCTGGTTTCAGGAGTTTATAATGAGAGAACAGCTACAACAACTACACCTCTCTGGTTTCAGGAGTTTATAATGAGAGAACAGCTACAACAACTACACCTCTCTGGTTTCTAGAGTTTATAATGAGGGAACAGCTACAACAACTACACCTCTCTGGTTTCAGGAGTTTATAATGAGGGAACAGCTACAACAACTACACCTCTCTGGTTTCTAGAGTTTATAATGAGAGAAAAGCTACAACAACTACACCTCTCTGGTTTCAGGAGTTTATAATGAGAGAACAGCTACAACAACTACACCTCTCTGGTTTCAGGAGTTTATAATGAGAGAACAGCTACAACAACTACACCTCTCTGGTTTCAGGAGTTTATAATGAGGGAACAGCTACAACAACTACACCTCTCTGGTTTCAGGAGTTTATAATGAGGGAACAGCTACAACAACTACACCTCTCTGGTTTCTAGAGTTTATAATGAGGGAACAGCTACAACAACTACACCTCTCTGGTTTCAGGAGTTTATAATGAGAGAACAGCTACAACAACTACACCTCTCTGGTTTCTAGAGTTTATAATGAGGGAACAGCTACAACAACTACACCTCTCTGGTTTCTGGAGTTTATAATGAGGGAACAGCTACAACAACTACACCTCTCTGGTTTCAGGAGTTTATAATGAGGGAACAGCTACAACAACTACACCTCTCTGGTTTCTAGAGTTTATAATGAGAGAAAAGCTACAACAACTACACCTCTCTGGTTTCAGGAGTTTATAATGAGGGAACAGCTACAACAACTACACCTCTCTTGTTTCAGGAGTTTATAATGAGGGAACAGCTACAACAACTACACCTCTCTGGTTTCTAGAGTTTATAATGAGAGAAAAGCTACAACAACTACACCTCTCTGGTTTCAGGAGTTTATAATGAGGGAACAGCTACAACAACTACACCTCTCTGGTTTCAGGAGTTTATAATGAGAGAACAGCTACAACAACTACACCTCTCTGGTTTCAGGAGTTTATAATGAGGGAACAGCTACAACAACTACACCTCTCTGGTTTCAGGAGTTTATAATGAGGGAACAGCTACAACAACTACACCTGTCTGGTTTCAGGAGTTTATAATGAGGGAACAGCTACAACAACTACACCTCTCTGGTTTCAGGAGTTTATAATGAGGGAACAGCTACAACAACTACACCTCTCTGGTTTCAGGAGTTTATAATGAGGGAACAGCTACAACAACTACACCTGTCTGGTTTCAGGAGTTTATAATGAGAGAACAGCTACAACAACTACACCTCTCTGGTTTCAGGAGTTTATAATGAGAGAACAGCTACAACAACTCCACCTGTCTGGTTTCAGGAGTTTATAATGAGAGAACAGCTACAACAACTACACCTCTCTGGTTTCAGGAGTTTATAATGAGAGAACAGCTACAACAACTACACCTCTCTGGTTTCAGGAGTTTATAATGAGAGAACAGCTACAACAACTACACCTCTCTGGTTTCAGGAGTTTATAATGAGAGAACAGCTACAACAACTACACCTCTCTGGTTTCAGGAGTTTATAATGAGAGAACAGCTACAACAACTACACCTCTCTGGTTTCAGGAGTTTATAATGAGAGAACAGCTACAACAACTACACCTCTCTGGTTTCAGGAGTTTATAATGAGAGAAAAGCTACAACAACTACACCTCTCTGGTTTCAGGAGTTTATAATGAGAGAACAGCTACAACAACTACACCTCTCTGGTTTCAGGAGTTTATAATGAGAGAACAGCTACAACAACTACACCTCTCTGGTTTCAGGAGTTTATAATGAGAGAACAGCTACAACAACTACACCTCTCTGGTTTCAGGAGTTTATAATGAGAGAACAGCTACAACAACTCCACCTGTCTGGTTTCAGGAGTTTATAATGAGAGAACAGCTACAACAACTACACCTCTCTGGTTTCAGGAGTTTATAATGAGGGAACAGCTACAACAACTACACCTCTCTGGTTTCAGGAGTTTATAATGAGGGAACAGCTACATCAACTACACCTGTCTGGTTTCAGGAGTTTATAATGAGAGAAAAGCTACAACAACTACACCTGTCTGGTTTCTGGAGTTTATAATGAAAGAACAGCTACAACAACTACACCTGTCTGGTTTCTGGAGTTTATAATGAGGGAACAGCTACAACAACTACACCTCTCTGGTTTCAGGAGTTTATAATGAGAGAACAGCTACAACAACTACACCTCTCTGGTTTCAGGAGTTTATAATGAGAGAACAGCTACAACAACTACACCTCTCTGGTTTCAGGAGTTTATAATGAGAGAACAGCTACAACAACTACACCTCTCTGGTTTCAGGAGTTTATAATGAGAGAACAGCTACAACAACTACACCTCTCTGGTTTCAGGAGTTTATAATGAGAGAACAGCTACAACAACTCCACCTGTCTGGTTTCAGGAGTTTATAATGAGAGAACAGCTACAACAACTACACCTCTCTGGTTTCAGGAGTTTATAATGAGGGAACAGCTACAACAACTACACCTCTCTGGTTTCAGGAGTTTATAATGAGGGAACAGCTACATCAACTACACCTGTCTGGTTTCAGGAGTTTATAATGAGAGAAAAGCTACAACAACTACACCTGTCTGGTTTCTGGAGTTTATAATGAGAGAACAGCTACAACAACTACACCTGTCTGGTTTCTGGAGTTTATAATGAGGGAACAGCTACAACAACTACACCTCTCTGGTTTCAGGAGTTTATAATGAGAGAACAGCTACAACAACTACACCTCTCTGGTTTCAGGAGTTTATAATGAGAGAACAGCTACAACAACTACACCTCTCTGGTTTCAGGAGTTTATAATGAGAGAACAGCTACAACAACTCCACCAACAATTTCAAAGATGTTACTGAGTTACAGTTCATATAAGGAAACCAGTCAATTTAAATAAATTAATTAGGCCCTAATCAATGGATTTCACATGACTGGGCAGGGGAGCAGCCATGGGTGGGCCTGGGAGGGCATAGCCAGGATCAGCCAATCAGAACGAGTTTTTCTCCACAAAAGGGCTTTAATACAGACATAAATACTCCTCAGTTTCATCAGCTGTCTGGGTGGCTGGTCTCAGACAGGTGAAGAAGCCAGATGTGGAGGGTTGGCGTGGTTACACGTGGTCTGCTGTAAGGCTGGTTGGACGTACTGCCAAATTCTCTAAAACGACATTGAGTCGGCTTATGGTAGAGAAATGAACATTACATTCTCTGGCAGCAGCTCTGCTGGACATTCCTGCAGTCAGCATGCCAATTGCACGCTCCCTCAAAACTTGAGACATCCATGGCATAGATTTGTGTGACAAAGCTGAACATTTTAGAGAGGCCTTTTAATGTCCCGAGCACAAGGTGCACCTGTGTAACGATGATGCTGTTTAATCAGCAAAGGTGAAATACTCACTAACTAGGATGTAAACAAATTGATGCACTAAATTTGAGAGAAATTAGCTTTATGTGCGTCTGGAACATTTCAAGAATCTTTAATTTCAGCTCATGAAACAAGGGACCAATTATATTTTGTTCAGCATATCTTGGGTTATTTTAATGTGTTGTTTTCCCCCTGCCAAGACGTTTCCTTTCGTTTGAAAGTCTGGAGCAGTGGTAACGCCACCTTTGGAGTGATGAATCACGCTTCACCAACTGGCAGTGCAACGGACAAATCTGGGTTTGGCGGATGCCAGGAGAACACTTCCTGCCCCAATGCACAGTGCCAACTGTAAAGTTTGGTGGAGGAGAAATACTGTTCTGGGGCTGTTTTTCATGGTTCGGGCCCTTTAGTTCCAGTGAAGGGAAATATTAACACTACAGTATACATTGACATTCTAGACGATTCTATGCTTCCAACTTAGTGGCAACAGTTTGGGGAAGGCCCTTTCCTGTTTCAGCATGACAATGCCCCTGTGCACAAAGCGAGGTCCATACAGAAATGGATTGTCGAGATCGGTGTGGAAGAACTTGACTGGCCAGCACAGAGCCCTGACCTCAACCCCCATCAAACACCTTTGGGATGAAATGGAACGCTGACTGCGAGCCAGGCCTTATCGCCCAACATCAGTGCCCGACCTCACTAGTGCTCTTGGGCTGAATGGAAG
Organism: Oncorhynchus clarkii lewisi; assembly: GCF_045791955.1. Classification (NCBI taxonomy): domain Eukaryota; kingdom Metazoa; phylum Chordata; class Actinopteri; order Salmoniformes; family Salmonidae; genus Oncorhynchus; species Oncorhynchus clarkii. The sequence goes on from NC_092153.1 coordinate 84,070,192, forward strand.
CAAGTCCCCGCAGCAATGTTCCAACATCAAGTTGAAAGCCTTCCCAGAAGAGTAAAGGCTGTCATAGCATAAAAGGGGGGGGGGGACCAACTCCATATTAATGCCCATGATTTTGGAATGAGCTGTTGGATGAGCAGGTGTCCACATACATTTGGTCATGTAGTATATTTCCCCAAACGTTGAGGAGCAAATCCCGCTACCACCATTCCGGAGATCGACCAAGACCTTTACATACTTCCTGACTCTGACTCGATCGTTTCACGTCATAGTGTATTTCTTAAATACGGCACTTTCAAAAACAAACAAGGCATCGGACATTCCAGAGCCAAACAAAAACTCCACATTCCCATGAAGCTGAAGAGGGGAAAACACTGGATATTCCTTGGGGATGGGAGAACTGATTACTGAAATACTGAAACTAACGTCAAATCGTCTGGTCTGAAGTACAGAAACTATCATCAAAATAGTCTGATCTGGAATACTGTTACTAAAAATAGATAGTCTGATCTGGAATACTGTTACTAAAAATAGATAGTCTGATCTGGAATACTGTTACTAAAAATAGATAGTCTGATCTGGAATACTGTTACTAAAAATAGATAGTCTGATCTGGAATACTGTTACTAAAAATAGATAGTCTGATCTGGAATACTGTTACTAAAAATAGATAGTCTGATCTGGAATACTGTTACTAAAAATAGATAGTCTGATCTGGAATACTGTCACTAAAAATAGATAGTCTGATCTGGAATACTGTTACTAAAAATAGATAGTCTGATCTGGAATACTGTTACTAAAAATAGATAGTCTGATCTGGAATACTGTTACTAAAAATAGATAGTCTGATCTGGAATACTGTTACTAAAAATAAATAGTCTGAGCTGAAATATTGAAAGTCTAATCTCAAATACTGAAACTAACAACTAATAATCTGATGTTAAAAACTGAAATAGTCTGATCTGAAGTACTGAAATGTACTATGAAATTGCACATAACAACTCTAAGCAAAGCTCTCTGTTATTATTCCTTGTGTATAGTCGTGACTCAACTGTCGTGACTAACCAGTATTCCTACACCGTGTAGTGGGATTGAGTCAACAGTCAAGAAAATCTTCTTGGGTTTTCTATTGATACTTCGAATACGAGGTGAAAACGAGTCTATATTGGTAGACATTGTGTTGTGCCTCTGAGTAAGTAAAGAGAAACTCTCTGAAAATAGTTATGCATCTCAAATAGCACCCTATTCCCTATATAGTGCACTACTTTAGACCAGAGCCCTATTCCCTATATAGTGCACTACTTTAGACCAGGGCCTTATTCCCTATATAGTACACTACTATAGACCAGAGCCCTATTCCCTATATAGTCCACTACTTTAGACCAGGGCCCTATTCCCTATATAGTGCACTACTTTAGACCAGAGCCCTATTCCCTATATAGTACACTACTATAGACCAGGACCCATAGGTAATAGGGTACCATTTGGGACTCATCCCAGGCGTGACCATGAGGAGGATATTAATAAACCTGTCTTGAATGTGGTATAAGCTTCCAAAAGGCTTTTCTCTCCTGCCAAATATCACTGTGACTTCATTTCTTTTCACAATGTGTTTCACTGTCATACAATAGAAGTGATTGTTGTTTTAATGTTAATGTTAATTCATGTTTAATGTTTCTTAATGAAGAGACATGGACCCTGAACAATAACAAGGAGACCCATAACGATTGTGCAGCTTTAAAAAGGCTTCATAAAGCCTCCATAAACACTACACAAATGTGTTACAAAGCATCTATAACCGTTTGTTATGCTTTATAAAAGGGTTCATAAAATGTGGAATAACCGTGTGATATAACTTACTATGACAAACCGGTGCTTTATAAAGGGTGACATAAGCATTGCTTAGTAAAGGAGGCTTAACAAATCACTTATAACCCTGTCATTCATCTTGGTAGAGCATTGCAAAGTCAGGATATTGAATTCAACTCGCGGGACCAACCATAAGTAGGATTGCACAACCTCTTTCCATCTTGGGTGCATAGTCGATATTGGACGTGACCTCAACTTCCCCCACAGTGCTGTGCTGCAGGGTGACACATACTCTAAAGTGCAGGAAAGGAAGGCCCAGAGTTCCCTCTGCTGCAGAGGATAAGTTCATTAGAGTTACCAGCCTCAGATTGCAGCCCAAATAAATGCTTCAGAGTTCAAGTAACAGACACATCTCAACATCAACTGTTCAGAGGAGACTGTGTGAATCAGGCCTTCGTGGTCGAATTGCTGCAGAGAAAACACTACTAAAGGACACCAATAGGAAGAAGAGACTTGCTTGGGCCAAGAAACACGAGCAATGGACGTTAGACTGGTGGAAATCTGTCCTTTGGTCTGATGAGTCCAAATTTTAGATTTTTGGTTCCAACTGACGCAGAGCTGGTGAACGGATGATCTCCACATGTGTGGTTCCCACCATGAAGCATGGAGGAGGAGGTGTGATGGTGTCTGGATCCCACCGTGAAGCATGGAGGAGGAGGTGTGATGGTGCTTTGCTGGTGACACTGTCTGTGATTTATTTAGAATTCAAGGCACACTTAACCAGCATGGCTACCACAGCATTATGCAGCGATATGCCATCTCATCTGGTTTCACTTAGCGGGACTATCAATTGTTTTTCAACAGGACAATAACCCAACACACCTCCAGGCTGTGTAAGGGCTATTTGACCACAAGAAAGAGAGTGATGGAGTGCTGCATCAGATGACCTGGCCTCCACAATCACCCGACCTGAACCCAATTGAGATGGCTTGGGATGAGTTGGACCGCAGAGTGAAGGTAAAGCAGCCAACAAGTGCTCAGCATATGTGGGAACTCCTTAAAAACTGGCAAAGGGTGGCTACTTTAAATATCTCAAATATAAAATATATTTAGATTGGTTTAACACTTTTTTGGTTACTACATGATTCCATATGTGTTATTTCATAGTTTTGATGTCTTCACTATTATTGTACAATGTAGTAAATAATAAAGAAACCCCTGGAATGAGTAGGTGTGTCCAAACTTTTGACTGGTACTGTATAAGCCTGGGACATCAACCATTCTAAACTAGCCTTAATGGGAGTGACCATAGAATTCTATAGGAGTGACCTCACTGAGTAAAGGATTTGTCATCGTCACGAATAACACAGTTAAAAAGTCAGAAGATATAACCCTGCCCATTTCCAAAATGTATCTTCTTAATATGTGATTTTAACCCCTAACCTAAAATCCACACTTTTTCTCCCCAATTTCATGATATCCAATTGGTAGTTACAGTCTCATCCCATCGCTGCAACTCCCGTACGAACTCGGGAGAGGCCAAGGTCGAGAGCCATGCGTCCTCCGAAACACGACCCAGCCAAGCCGCGCTGCTTCTTGACACACTGCTTCTCTTAACGCGGAAGCCAGCCGCACCAATGTGTTGGAGGAAACACCGTACACCTGGCTACCGTGTCAGCGTGTATGCTCAGGGCCGGCCCGCCACAAGGAGTCGCTAGAGCGATGGGACAAGGACATCCCGGCCCGCCACAAGGTGTCGCTAGAGCGATGGGACAAGGACATCCCGGCCCGCCACAAGGTGTCGCTAGAGCGATGGGACAAGGACATCCCGGCCAGCCACAAGGTGTCGCTAGAGCGATGGGACAAGGACATCCCGGCCCGTCACAAGGTGTCGCTAGAGCGATGGGACAAGGACATCCCGGCCAGCCACAAGGTGTCGCTAGAGCGATGGGACAAGGACGTCCCGGCCAGCCAAAAAGGGTTTGGACGATTCTGGGCCAATTGTGCGACACAGCCTGGGATTGAACCAGGGTCTGTAGTGACGCCTCAAGCAATGCGATGCAGTGCCTTAGACCGCTGTGCCACTCGGGAGGCCCCACGAAGGCCAAGTTTGATGCATTGGTCCACCAGACCTTCATTTGGGTGGACGTGTCTGGGAATGAGATTCGTCGCAATGGGACTAACATGACTTCACTTTAGAGCGTATTCCAATCCTTCACCACAACAGGTCACCCTTTATAAAGCACGCGATTACGTCACATTTGACCTTGGTGGTTACGTCACATTTGACCTTGGTGGTTACGTCACATTTGACCTTGGTGATTACGTCACATTTGACCTTGGTGGTTACGTCACATTTGACCTTGGTGGTTACGTCACATTTGACCTTGGTGGCTACGTCACATTTGACCTTGGTGGCTACGTCACATTTGACCTGGGTGATTCCGTCACATTTGACCTTGGTGGTTACGTCACATTTGACCTTGGTGGTTACGTCACATTTGACCTTGGTGGTTACGTCACATTTGACCTTGGTGGTTACGTCACATTTGACCTTGGTGGCTACGTCACATTTGACCTTGGTGGCTACGTCACATTTGACCTGGGTGATTACGTCACATTTGACCTTGGTGGTTACGTCACATTTGACCTTGGTGGTTACGTCACATTTGACCTTGGTGGTTACGTCACATTTGACCTTGGTGATTACGTCACATTTGACCTTGGTGATTACGTCACATTTGACCTTGGTGATTACGTCACATTTGACCTTGGTGATTACGTCACATTTGACCTTGGTGATTACGTCACATTTGACCTTGGTGGTTACGTCACATTTGACCTTGGTGGTTACGTCACATTTGACCTTGGTGGTTACGTCACATTTGACCTTGGTGGCTACGTCACATTTGACCTGGGTGGTTACGTCACATTTGACCTTGGTGGTTACGTCACATTTGACCTTGGTGGTTACGTCACATTTGACCTTGGTGGTTACGTCACATTTGACCTTGGTGGTTACGTCACATTTGACCTTGGTGGTTACGTCACATTTGACCTTGGTGGCTACGTCACATTTGACCTTGGTGGCTACGTCACATTTGACCTTGGTGGTTACGTCACATTTGACCTTGGCGGTTACGTCACATTTGACCTTGGTGATTACGTCACATTTGACCTGGGTGATTACGTCACATTTGACCTTGGTGATTACGTCACATTTGACCTTGGTGGCTACGTCACATTTGACCTTGGTGGTTACGTCACATTTGACCTTGGTGGTTACGTCACATTTGACCTTGGTGATTACGTCACATTTGACCTTGGTGATTACGTCACATTTGACCTTGGTGGTTACGTCACATTTGACCTTGGTGGTTACGTCACATTTGACCTTGGTGATTACGTCACATTTGACCTGGGTGATTACGTCACATTTGACCTGGGTGATTACGTCACATTTGACCTGGGTGATTACGTCACATTTGACCTTGGTGATTACGTCACATTTGACCTTGGTGGTTACGTCACATTTGACCTTGGTGGTTACGTCACATTTGACCTTGGTGGTTACGTCACATTTGACCTTGGTGGTTACGTCACATTTGACCTTGGTGATTACGTCACATTTGACCTTGGTGGTTACGTCACATTTGACCTTGGTGGTTACGTCACATTTGACCTTGGTGATTACGTCACATTTGACCTTGGTGATTACGTCACATTTGACCTTGGTGATTACGTCACATTTGACCTTGGTGGTTACGTCACATTTGACCTTGATGGTTACGTCACATTTGACCTTGGTGATTACGTCACATTTGACCTTGGTGATTACGTCACATTTGACCTTGGTGATTACGTCACATTTGACCTTGGTGATTACGTCACATTTGACCTTGGTGATTACGTCACATTTGACCTTGGCGATTACGTCACATTTGACCTTGGCGATTACGTCACATTTGACCTTGGCGATTACGTCACATTTGACCTTGGCGATTACGTCACATTTGACCTTGGCGATTACGTCACATTTGACCTTGGCGATTACGTCACATTTGACCTTGGCGACCTTGGCGATAGTAGCCACGTCAGACAACCACATTACATACATGGAATAAGGTAACGGAATACGGTAACGGAAAAGGTAATGGAATAAGGTAAAGGAAAAAGGTAACGGAATAAGGTAACGGGAAAGGTAACGGAATAAGGTAACGGAATAAGGTAACAGAATAAGGAAACAGAATAAGGTAACGTAATACGGTAACGGAAAAGGCAAGGGAAAAGGTAACGGAATAAGGTAACGGGAAAGGTAACGGAATAAGGTACCGGGAAAGGTAACGGAATAAGGTAACGGAATAAGGTAACGGAAAAGGTAACAGAATAAGGTAACAGAATAAGGTAACGTAATACGGTAACGGAAAAGGCAAGGGAAAAGGTAACGGAATAAGGTAACGGAAAAGGTAACGGAAAAGGTAACAGAATAAGGTAACAGAATAAGGTAACAGAATAAGGTAACGAAATAAGGTAATGGAATAGACGTGTGGACTCTTAGACAACATTAGCATGAAGTCTTTGCCATCTCTGTGTTACAGTAGATGAAGAAGCTGGCATCAACCAAAACAACCCTAACCTCTAGGTGCAGTGGAGGATAACACCCATCATTTAAAAACTAAAGTCGTCACAATGGTTCTCAAGATGACCTGGCCTACTTCATTCATAGATTCCCTTCCGTAGTATAATGAGTGTGCTAGAAACCTGTAGGCCAACTTTTGATGAGTTAATTAGAAAAAGGTCCACTTTGTGGTTTGATAATAATACAATGACTCAGATCAAGCCATGACTATTTCATGGTGTGAAATGAGGCGTGTAGCAGGAAATACCACAAACCGCTCAGAAGACATAAATCAACTCAGAGTTCAATATTGTTCATTTTGGAGGGTAAAGCAAGGTTTTCTTCCTTGGAGGGGTGAAGCAAGGTTTTGTTCCTTGGAGGGTTGAAGCAAGGTTTTGTTGCATCCGAGATAGGGCTAGTTAGCTTAAGTTGCTGACTAATAAATCTATATTATATGTTTTGAGTATGTACTTATCAATCTATATGTTTTAAACTTTAAGATTTATACTATATGTTTAAGGCAATAACACCCGTTATTGTACTTGTTATTGTACGGGCGACAGGAAGCCCAGCGAAAAGGTTTCTAGTTCGAATCCCCAAGCTGACTAGGTGAAAAATCAGTCACTTAATCCTAATTGCTCTTGTGTAAATTCCTCTGGATAAGAGCGTCTGCTAAATGACTAAGATTTTTTTAAATATATATAATAATAAATGTATAAATCTATATGTTTTAAGCTAAAATATGTTTTATTGTACTTATAAATCCAATAAGTAATAAGACAACTTGTTTGGCTCATCCCTCAATAGATATGAGGCACAATAAACGTTTGATTCATCTATTGATGCCTAATTTAGTGTTAAATGAATAGTTAACCTATAACCTGAATGTTGGTGAAATGACAGCAAGGATACACAGGCCCTGTCTACACTTGACAGTTCATGCAGCTTTAGCATTCTGATCTTAGAGTTCTGATCCTGGCATTCTGAACACGTCATGCGTCTACACCTACATTAAATGTGTCTACCGTGTCCACAGTGTGTCCTGATTCCCTTTTCCAGCGCTATATTCAAATGCCAGTGTCTACTCCACAAATGGTGGAATAGGCTAAATATGATAATAACACCACAACTGATGGCAGTAGCTAACTAGCCAGCTAACTACAGTAGCTAACTAGCCAGCTAACAACTGTAGCTAACTAGCCAGCTAACTACTGTAGCTAACTAGCCAGCTAAATACTGTAGCTAACTAGCCAGCTAAATACTGTAACTAACTAACCAGCTAACTAATGCAACTAACTAACCAGCTAACTACCGTAACTAACTAGCCAACTAATTATTGCAACTAACTAGCCAGCTAACTACTTAAACTAACTAGTCAGCTAACTACTGCAACTAACTAGCCAGCTAACTACTGTAACTAAATAGCCAGCTAACTACTGCAACTAACTAGCCAGCTAACTACTGTAACTAACTAGCCAGCTAAGTACTGCAACTAACTAGCCAGCTAACTACTGCAACTAACTAGCCAGCTAACTACTGCAACTAACTAGCCAGCTAACTACTGCAACTAACTAGCCAGCTAACTACTGTAGTTAACTAGCCAGAAAGCAATTCTAAAGGGATTGGGAAACATTGTTAGCATAACTCTAGCCAAACAAAACATATTTTTATAAATGTTATCCAACTGGCTAGCATTTATGAGGCCAGCAAACACATCCAGACTGAGGAGTAATCCACACACAACGCATTCCTGACTACCTGTTGAAGTGGTCAGACAGATCTGAACACAATCGGACCACAAAGTGACTTTTGTGCATCTAGACCCGTATTTTCAATGCATTTTTTTTGTATTTTGATAGCAGAAGTCACATGTAAGTGTCAAGTTTAGACACGACCATGGTTCTCTGATGAATCAAATATGAGATGGGTTCATGAGATGTTACAAAAATGAACATCCCAAAACAAGACTTTAAAATACTGTAAACTCACATCTGATCTGTAAAAGACTGTAAACTCCAAATTATCTGTAAAAGATTCTCATTGGCTGGCCCTTGCTTCATATTCATAGCCAAACCCACTGGCTCCAGGTCATCTATAAGTCTTTGCTAGGCATAGCCCCGCCTTATCTCAGCTCACTGGTCACCATAGCAGCACCCACACGTAGCACGCGCTCCAGCAGGTATATCTCACTGGTCATCCGCAAAGCCAACTCCTCCTTTGGCCACCTTTCCTTCCAGATCTCTAATGCCAATGACTGGAAGAAATTGCAAAAATCACTCAAGCTGGAGACTATATCTCCCTCACTAACTTTAAGCATCAGCTGTCAGAGCAGCTTACCGATCACTGCACCCGTACACAGCCCATCTGTAAATAGCCCACCCAACTACCTCATCCCCATATTGTTTTTTTGCTCCTTTGCACCCCAGTATCTCTACTTGCACATTCATCTTCTATACATCTATCACTGCAGTGTTAAATTGCTGAATTGCAATTATTTCGCCACTATGGTCTATTTATTGCCTTACCTCCCTAATCTTACTTTATTTGCACACACTGTATATAGATTTGTATATTGTGTTATTGACTGTACGTTTGTTTATCCCATGTGTAACTCTGTGTTGTTTGTGTCGCACTGCTTTGCTTTATCTTGGCCAGGTAACAGTTGTAAATGAGAACTTGTTCTCAACTAGCCTACCTGGTTAAATAAAGGTGAAATAAAAAAATTAAGGTGAAATTAAAATTAAAAAAAAAATAAGACAGTAAACTCCAACGGATCTGTAAAAGACTGTAAACTCCAAATGAGGCCGCTTATACTCACCAATGAAAGAAATGGCCTCTGGGAAAAACTGCGAGAGATTTTGGCTCCAGTGATCAGAGATGGGGATCTGTTTGTACTTGAAGTCTCCGTCGTGTTCAAACATGTTGGGCAGGTTGGGCGTGACGTTCAGGATGTACTTGATGTTGTACTTCCCCAGGATGTCCAGGTTGGTGGAGTCTTTGGCACAGCCCAGGTAGAGGTACGGTAAGATCTGGACCGGGAAGGCAGGCTGGTTGTTGGGGAGAGGGCTGCCCTCGGACTCGGTGGCGCTTACCGGTTCCCTGTCCGATGACTCCCCATCAGAACAGTCAGAGCTGATCCTCAGCCCGCCCAGACCCAGGACGGAGGCCGGCGGGGAGCTGCTGGGGCAGGAACAGTCCAGGTTGGTCTCACAGTGCTCAGGGTACTCGGTCTGGAACTTGTTGAAGCCACCTGGAAACAACAACAGAGACTAATTAGAATAAAATAGAATATAGTAGAGTAAAATACAATATAACTATTGTCCTGGAAACAACAACAACACATAGATGGATCAGAATCCAAATATAAGAATATAATTGAGTAGAATATAGTAGAGTAGAATAGAATAGAGTAGAATATAGTAGAGTAGAATTGAATAGAGTAGAATATAGTAGAGTAGAATAGAATAGAGTAGAATATAGTAGAGTGGAATTGAATAGAGTAGAATATAGTAGAGTAGAATTGAGCAGAGTAGAATATAGTAGAGTAGAATGGAATAGAGTAGAATATAGTAGAGTAGAATAGAATATAATATAAGAGAGTAGAATATAGTAGAGCAGAATATAATAAAGTAGAATAAAATAGAGTAGAATAGAGTAGAACAGAATAGAACGGAGTAGAATAGAATAGAGTATAATAGAATACAATAGAACAGAGTAGAATGGAGTAGAATAGAATACAGTAGAATCTAATATAAAATAATACAATAGAGTAGAATAGAATACAGTAGAATCTAATATAAAATAATACAATAGAGTACAATAGAATACAGTAGAATATAATATAATACAATAGAGTAGAATAGAATACAGTAGAATTGAATATAATATAATAGAGTGGAATAGAATACAGTAGAATATAATATAATAGAGTAGAATACAGTAGAATATAATATAATAGAGTAGAATATAATATCATAGAGTGGAATAGAATACAGTAGAATATAATATAATACGAGTAGAATACAGTAGAATATAATATAATAGAGTGGAATAGAATACAGTAGAATATAATATAATAGAGTAGAAAAGAGTAGAAACAAATAGAACCCCTGAAAACATAGCTACACAGAGCTGGGTCAGAATCACAATATGAGAAAGATTGTGCTACATGTTGTAATTTCACTTGTTCAAAAAGTCCAATACAGAGAAATGAAATTGGGAGCATAGAATACAACTTTATTGTCCAATGTGAAAGTCATCTCTGAGCGATGAAAGGTTGTGTAAACTTTTCATTTCATCTACTCTTATCAGTACTGAGATTTGAGATGTTCTTGTTATGTTGTGTTGCTACCCATGCCGTGTTGTCATGTGTTGCTGCCCTGCTACGTTGTTGTCTTAGGTCTCTCTTTATGTAGTGTTGTCTCTCTTGTTGTGATGTGTGTTTTTTCCTATATTTATATTGGATTTATTTGTATTTTTTTAATCCCAAGCCCTTGTCCCTGCAGGAGGCCTTTTGCCTTTTAGTAGGCCGTCATTGTAAATAAGATTTTGTTCTTAACTGACTTGCCTAGTTAAATAAAGGTTAAATAAAATATTTTTAAAAAGTTGTGTGTGTGTGTGTGTACACAGCATTTACCTATCTATACTATTTACCTACCTATACTAAATAAAAATGCACTGTACCAAATCAAAAAACCTGATATGATGTACATGTGCCAGACAGGAACAGGATATGGACCTACTTCCTATTTTACTTGGTAAAAATAAATAAATAAATACTTATTTTCCACCACAATTTGCAAATAAATTCACTAAAAATCCTACAATGTGATTTTCTGGATTTTTCTTCTCATTTTGTCTGTCATAGTTGAAGTGTACCTATGATGAAAATTACAGGCCTTTCTCATCTTTTTAAGTGGGAGAACTTGCACAATTGGTGGCTGACTAAATACTTTTTTGCCCCACTGTATTTGCACCAGACAGGAACAGGATATAGACCTACTTCCTATTTTACTTGGTAAAAATACATGTATACTGATATATTATCACATTACATCCTATAACGCAATAATAAACCCATCTCATACACGGATGTTTCCACTCCTTCAATAAAAACTCTGAACATTTTGTTGTTGTTGTTGTTGCCCGTGCTACAGACAGCTGTAAGATCCGCTAATATTGCACTAGTACAGGCCTAGTGCATTACTTTGGTGAAAAACTTCCTGCAGCTAGTAGCTTACCGCTGATCTGATCTAAAGGAGACATTAAAAGTGACATAAAGTGTTATGTGTGGACTTTCTTTTGTGAATGACAGATGACAGTGAGCCTCAAACATGTAGGCCTGCCTCCCGGGTGGCGCAGTGGTTAAGGGCGCTGTACTGCAGCGCCAGCTGTGCCATCAGAGTTCCTGGGTTCGCGCCCAGGCTCTGTCGTAACCGGCCGCGACCGGGAGGTCCGTGGGGCGAAGCACAATTGGCCTAGCGTCGCCCGGGTTAGGGAGGGCTTGGTCGGTAGGGGTGTCCTTGTCTCATCGCGCACCAGCGACTCCTGTGGCGGGCTGGGCGCAGTGTGCGCTAGCCAAGGTGGCCAGGTGCACGGTGTTTCCTCCGGCGCATTGGTGCGGCTGGCTTCCGGGTTGGATGCGCGCTGTGTTAAGAAGCAGTGCGGCTTGGTTGGGTTGTGTATCGGAGGACGCATGACTTTCAACCTTCGTCTCTCCCGAGCCCGTACGGGAGTTGTAGCGATGAGACAAGATAGTAGCTACTACAACAATTGGATACCACGAAATTGGGGAGAAAAATGGGTAAAAATTTTTAAAAAAACAAACAAAAAAAAACATGTAGGCCTATGGAACATTTCTCACAACTATTACAATGTTCACAGTGACAATATAAGTCAATAACCGGCCTATGGGTCAGGATTATAATGATTCTGTAATATTATTGTAATGAAACAGGAAGGGAGCAGGTCTCGAAACGTCAACCTTCTAGCCCGAAGTCCAGCGCGCTATCGACTGTGCCGCTCGTGGTCCGCGCGTTAACATTACGAATAGGTTGCAGGTCTTTCTGTAACAGGGTTGGTTTATGTTTCCACTGCAGAAATATGTATTCGGTGTTTATGTATTCCAATTGGTTGGTTTAATTTACATACCAATAAGGTGTTATGCCATTGGTCATGCTTGCCGATAGGGGGAGATCGTGAACGTCAATTCTTCTTAGTCTGATATTTCAATGCAAGCGGTCACGTTCTGAAATACTATATTCTATTTTCATATTTACAATGTGTAAGAGTTCACTGTGTACATGTCCTTAATGAATTTATCTAATTAACACTTTGTTCTAGCTAGCTATTTGTGTAGGTAGCTATCAAGTAAACACAATATATGTGTGTACATACCTGTTAGATATTGGGGGACATCCTAGGATGTGCTTTTGGATGTTTTTGCTGTAATTGTCAAATTAGCTCCCTGCTAACTCAGTTATTATGCATGCTCTAATTGTAATTGTCAAATTAGCTCCCTGCTAACTCAGTTATTATGCATGCTCTAATTGTAATTGTCAAATTAGCTCCCTGCTAACTCAGTTATTTCCATACTAACGGAAGAAACACGAATTGACAGCCATCAACATACTGGTGCCCTGCTAATGTACTTCCTTGTGTCTATCGTCAGGTACTTACATAACGGATGTGAAATGGCTAGCTTAGTTAGCGGTGGTGCGCGCTAAATAGAGTTTCAATCGGTGACGTCACTTGCTCTGAGACCTTGAAGTAGTGGTTCCCCTTTGCCCTGAGACCTTGAAGTAGTGGTTCCCCTTTGCTCTGAGACCTTGAAGTAGTGGTTCCCCTTTGCTCTGAGACCTTGAAGTAGTGGTTCCCCTTTGCTCTGAGACCTTGAAGTAGTGGTTCCCCTTTGCTCTGAGACCTTGAAGTAGTGGTTCCCCTTTGCTCTGAGACCTTGAAGTAGTGGTTCCCCTTTGCTCTGAGACCTTGAAGTAGTGGTTCCCCTTTGCTCTGAGACCTTGAAGTAGTGGTTCCCCTTTGCTCTGAGACCTTGAAGTAGTGGTTCCCCTTTGCTCTGCAAGGGGCCGAGGCTTTTTTAAAATGTTTACTTTTTTTATTTCACCTTTATTTAACCAGGTAGACTAGTTGAGAACACCTTTATTTAACCAGGTAGGCTAGTTGAGAACACCTTTATTTAACCAGGTAGGCTAGTTGAGAACACCTTTATTTAACCAGGTAGACTAGTTGAGAACACCTTTATTTAACCAGGTAGACTAGTTGAGAACACCTTTATTTAACCAGGTAGGCTAGTTGAGAACACCTTTATTTAACCAGGTAGGCTAGTTGAGAACACCTTTATTTAACCAGGTAGCTAGTTGAGAACACCTTTATTTAACCAGGTAGGCTAGTTGAGAACACCTTTATTTAACCAGGTAGGCCAGTTGAGAACACCTTTATTTAACCAGGTAGGCCAGTTGAGAACACCTTTATTTAACCAGGTAGGCCAGTTGAGAACACCTTTATTTAACCAGGTAGGCTAGTTGAGAACACCTTTATTTAACCAGGTAGGCTAGTTGAGAACACCTTTATTTAACCAGGTAGGCTAGTTGAGAACACCTTTATTTAACCAGGTAGGCTAGTTGAGAACACCTTTATTTAACCAGGTAGGCTAGTTGAGAACACCTTTATTTAACCAGGTAGGCTAGTTGAGAACACCTTTATTTAACCAGGTAGGCTAGTTGAGAACACCTTTATTTAACCAGGTAGGCTAGTTGAGAACACCTTTATTTAACCAGGTAGGCTAGTTGAGAACACCTTTATTTAACCAGGTAGGCTAGTTGAGAACACCTTTATTTAACCAGGTAGGCTAGTTGAGAACACCTTTATTTAACCAGGTAGGCTAGTTGAGAACACCTTTATTTAACCAGGTAGGCTAGTTGAGAACACCTTTATTTAACCAGGTAGGCCAGTTGAGAACACCTTTATTTAACCAGGTAGGCCAGTTGAGAACACCTTTATTTAACCAGGTAGGCCAGTTGAGAACACCTTTATTTAACCAGGTAGGCCAGTTGAGAACACCTTTATTTAACCAGGTAGGCTAGTTGAGAACACCTTTATTTAACCAGGTAGCTAGTTGAGAACACCTTTATTTAACCAGGTAGGCTAGTTGAGAACACCTTTATTTAACCAGGTAGGCTAGTTGAGAACACCTTTATTTAACCAGCTAGGCCAGTTGAGAACACCTTTATTTAACCAGGTAGGCTAGTTGAGAACACCTTTATTTAACCAGGGAGGCTAGTTGAGAACACCTTTATTTAACCAGGTAGGCTAGTTGAGAACACCTTTATTTAACCAGGTAGGCTAGTTGAGAACACCTTTATTTAACCAGGTAGGCCAGTTGAGAACACCTTTATTTAACCAGGTAGGCTAGTTGAGAACACCTTTATTTAACCAGGTAGACTAGTTGAGAACACCTTTATTTAACCAGGTAGGCTAGTTGAGAACACCTTTATTTAACCAGGTAGGCTAGTTGAGAACACCTTTATTTAACCAGGTAGGCCAGTTGAGAACACCTTTATTTAACCAGGTAGGCTAGTTGAGAACACCTTTATTTAACCAGGTAGACTAGTTGAGAACACCTTTATTTAACCAGGTAGGCTAGTTGAGAACACCTTTATTTAACCAGGTAGACTAGTTGAGAACACCTTTATTTAACCAGGTAGGCCAGTTGAGAACACCTTTATTTAACCAGGTAGACTAGTTGAGAACACCTTTATTTAACCAGGTAGGCCAGTTGAGAACACCTTTATTTAACCAGGTAGACTAGTTGAGAACACCTTTATTTAACCAGGTAGGCCAGTTGAGAACACCTTTATTTAACCAGGTAGGCCAGTTGAGAACACCTTTATTTAACCAGGTAGGCCAGTTGAGAACACCTTTATTTAACCAGGTAGGCCAGTTGAGAACACCTTTATTTAACCAGCTAGGCCAGTTGAGAACACCTTTATTTAACCAGGTAGGCCAGTTGAGAACACCTTTATTTAACCAGGTAGGCCAGTTGAGAACACCTTTATTTAACCAGGTAGGCCAGTTGAGAACACCTTTATTTAACCAGGTAGGCCAGTTGAGAACACCTTTATTTAACCAGGTAGGCCAGTTGAGAACACCTTTATTTAACCAGGTAGGCCAGTTGAGAACACCTTTATTTAACCAGGTAGGCCAGTTGAGAACACCTTTATTTAACCAGGTAGGCTAGTTGAGAACACCTTTATTTAACCAGGTAGGCTAGTTGAGAACACCTTTATTTAACCAGGTAGGCCAGTTGAGAACACCTTTATTTAACCAGGTAGGCCAGTTGAGAACACCTTTATTTAACCAGGTAGGCCAGTTGAGAACACCTTTATTTAACCAGGTAGGCCAGTTGAGAACACCTTTATTTAACCAGGTAGGCTAGTTGAGAACACCTTTATTTAACCAGGTCGGCTAGTTGAGAACACCTTTATTTAACCAGCTAGGCCAGTTGAGAACACCTTTATTTAACCAGGTAGGCCAGTTGAGAACACCTTTATTTAACCAGGTAGGCCAGTTGAGAACACCTTTATTTAACCAGGTAGGCCAGTTGAGAACACCTTTATTTAACCAGGTAGGCCAGTTGAGAACACCTTTATTTAACCAGGTAGGCTAGTTGAGAACACCTTTATTTAACCAGGTAGGCTAGTTGAGAACACCTTTATTTAACCAGGTAGGCCAGTTGAGAACACCTTTATTTAACCAGGTAGGCCAGTTGAGAACACCTTTATTTAGCCAGCTAGGCCAGTTGAGAACACCTTTATTTAACCAGCTAGGCCAGTTGAGAACACCTTTATTTAACCAGGTAGGCCAGTTGAGAACACCTTTATTTAACCAGGTAGGCTAGTTGAGAACACCTTTATTTAACCAGGTAGACTAGTTGAGAACACCTTTATTTAACCAGGTAGGCTAGTTGAGAACAAGTTCTCATTTGCAACTGCGACCTGGCCAAGATAAAGCGTAGCAATTTGACACACAACAACACAGAGTTTTGTGGGGCGATGGGTAACGATGCTTTGTGGGTGACTGTTGTTGATGTGTGCAGAGGGTCCCTGGTTCGTGCCCGGGTATGGGCGAGGGGACGGTCTAAAGTTATACTGTTACACTTACTTGTATTATATTTTGTACAGTTTTTGTCATTGTTGTGATGTTTAATTACTAAATATCTAGTCTGATATTGACATGCAAGCGACGAATCCAGAGTCTACAGCCATCAACATAGTGTTGTCCAGCACATCTAATCATAATCATAGGTCCACAGCATCTAATGTGCCTCCTTGTGTTTATCGTCAGAATAAACACCAATCAACTGGGGCCGCTGGCTGGAGAGTCCTTTCTTTCAAATCAACATCGCAAGAGAGTTCTACAAAGTACATTCACATCTGTTACGCTGAGACATTTGTTACATTGGTAGCTAGTCTCTTCTGCCCTGTAGAAGTGGTTCCTGCATATCAGACAAGTGAATCTGAAACATGTTTGGAATATTTTCCTCAAGCACTATTATTTTCCTACACACATGAGATAGGACATGAATAGGTCTATGACAAGAACGGTGTTGATTGTCTGGTATAAATGATAGGTTTTTTATATAGCCTAGACTAGTTTCAGACAGCACACAGAAGAAATAGTTTCTGTTCTGTTCATTCATGAAATGCACGTCTTTTCCTGAAGAAGCACTTGACAACATGGCGGAGCCATTTTAGAACATTAATTGAAAACATATTTGTTTTGGCCAACATTCTTTCAAAGTTAAAACCCTCAAATAATGAATATAACATATGTATTAGATTAACAATCGAAAATCCGGTTGAAACACTATGATTCTTACTACTGTCACGGTGTGGGAATATAAACGACTATTTGACAATAGAATAAGTTATTTTCACGACTGCTGATTATTTATAGGCTTTCGTGGAGGGGAAGGGGAATTAAACATCGAGATAAATATTATTAGTTTCATTATCTTGAAGCACTTGAGGAAAATTTAAGCGGTTATTTTATTTTTTTTATACATTATTACATAGGAACCGTGGCTGTCTTCAGTTGACATTTCATTTATACAAGAAATATTTGACAACTTTAATATGATAAAGAATACAATCAAATAGCCACTCCATAGTCGATAATAACATTATAGCGAGAGGGAAACGAACGGATCCAGAGTTGCATTCCGCTGCCTTGAATGAGCTACAATGTAACTTTGCGCTAAAGTCCATTTGTGTAACTGTTACATTAGACGAGGAGTCTAGCTAGTCTCCGAACTCGGTCACGTAGGAATATAATATAAATTGTGCTTTAAGTAGATTTGTTGTTGTTGTTGTTGTTGACAAGTAGCCTAGTCTTTAGACGTTGAAAATGTACTAGGAAACAGAAAATAACATAATACGAGAACATAAAAACAAAAACAAATCTAAAAGATCGAAGAAGTTCTCACCTTCCAGGTAGAAAGCCTTACAACCTTCATCTCGGAGCTTTTGCAACAGCAAGCCGAGAACAGAGCTCGCCACCCCGGTCTCCTGCCAGTCCGTAGTGGCCTCGTCATAGAGAAGAACCATGTCTGTCTTGCACCGCTTCACGAATTTCTCCTTATCCTCGTTGTTAGGGATGATGGACCGGATCGGTAGATTCCCCTTCTTCAGTCTCCGCAGCATCAAACCGGGGATCGTCAGGTTGATGGCCGACTCAATGTGCGACGATTCGTAAAGCTCGTGAGATCGGCAGTCCAACAGCAGTAGTGAGCTCACCCCGAGCCCGGACTCCAGTTCTTCTTGAAGCCATTCCACACTTTTACTCGACATAATCTCTGTCACGTCCCGGGAACCGTTCCAAAGATTAATTTTCATTAGGGAAATGTGGAGATGGCTCTTTGCAGTAACATGAGGAGGGAAATACAAATCACGGCGCTAAACTTCTACTGCTGTGGATAAGGACAGAACCGAGTCCGCTCTGATCACTTTCGTCCACCGATACAGCAGCACCGCTGCTCGCCAAGGCTGGTAGACGGAATGAACACACCACCAGGCTTGAACACATTAAAGATATTTTATTTCAGTCCGTTGGCTAGAAATTATGCTGGGTTCATTCAGATGCCGTCGACGTCCATTTGACACTGCGGTCTTTTAAGCGGTCCTTTAAATGACCTATATCGCGTTATTATATAAATCTGATGAAAATGTGGATTCCGGATGAATCGTAGCTATAGCACATGTTTTTAACATGTTTGCCATTCGACCGCCTCCCGTGTGTCATTTCCAGTAACCGCTGTGACAAGCAGGCTGAACTAAAAGGGGTTTGCAGAGAGTAGACATGTCACTGTGGAAGGAGGAGCTGGGCAACAGTTAAAGACGTAGCATACAGCATGGGAAAGGTTTTTCAACTTTCAGACATCATATCCCTCTCTCTCTCACCAATTTGGACAGCAACAAATGGCCTAAAATATTACACTGATAATTAATTCAACCTTGTCGGATTCCTAGGGGGAAACCTAGTCTATTATAATCTCCAAATGCGTAATTGCGTCTTGACACCTTTTGGCACATAGGATATATGACAATGCCAATTCATAGGAGTAAAGCCATTGGAGCATAACAACACCCCTTCTAAACGTCCACATAGATGCTTTTCAATACAGAGATATTAGAAACTAAAGGACAACGCATAATGCTCTATCGATGGCTACAGAAGACTCAGATGCAGCCGGTTCCTCTTTAACAGATCTGCCCCACTCTGTCTCACCCTCCATCCTCTCTTTCACCCTCCCAACCTGATAAGAACATTCGTTATGAATGGACCGCCCCTCGATTGAAAAAAAATATCTCATGGTTGATCAAATCTGACTGAAATTAACCTGTAGTTGATCACAAGCAGACGTGTTGTCTGCTCTATTCTATTTCATTCTATGATATTATAATCTAATCTATTACATTATATTCCATCCTGTGGTATTATAATCTAATCGAATACATTATATTAAATTCAGTTATATTCTATTTCATTCTATTCTATTCTATTTCATTACATTCTAATATATTCCATCCTATTCTATTTCATTCTATGATATTCTTTTCTATTCTAATCTATTACATTATATTCCATCCTATTCTATTTCATTCTATGATATTATTTTCTATTCTAATCTATTACATTATATTCCATCCTATTCTATTTCATTCTATGGTATTCTATTCTAATCAATTACATTATATTAAATTAGACTTGCCTGGTTAAATAAATGGAATACCATTGAATTTCCATAATTGACAAGTACAGTTTTACTGACCTACTCCTTTGGACAGCTAAGTAGCATATTTGTACAGTTGGGAGCCTACATCCACTGGTGGAGAGAGAAACTGTAGGTTTTTACACACACCACACACACACAGCTGCAGGACAGAAGGCGTAGAGACCCACTGACAGCAGACAATGGCTCTTTATCCCTCAGTCCCAATGACTTACAGTTACTTCAGACTCTCTGACAGCAAGCTCTTGTGTTTCCATCCCTCTCATCACAACCCCCCCCCCCCCCCCATCCCCCCATGAACAATAAGTTACAGACTTGCCCACTGAGCGCTAACGCTACAAGCTACAGTTAGCCTCTCAACAATAAGATACAGACATGCCCACTGAGCGCTAACGCTACAAGCTACAGTTAGCCTCTCAACAATAAGATACAGACCTGCCCACTGAGCACTAACGACAAATCAAATCAAATTTTATTTGTCACATATACGTGGCTAGCAGATGTTAATGCGAGTGTAGCGAAATGCTTGTGCTTCTAGTTCCGACCGTGTAGTAATATCTAGCAAATATTCTAACAATTCCCCAACAACTACCTAATACACACTAGGCTAACTGTAGCTAGGCTAACTGTAGCTAGGCTAACTGTAGCCTAGTAGCATTAGTACTCATTGGGCAGGTCTGTAACTTATTGTTGAGAGGCTAACAGTTAGCCACTAAGCTAGCTACTGTTAGCCTCTCAACAATAAGATACAGACCTGCCCACTGAGTGCTAATGCTTTTAGGCTAGCTACTGTACCACAGTGAGCTGTGACTGTTAGCCTTGCAAAACTGGGCCCTGGCTAAATGTCCACACCAAGAAGAATTATATAGAACCTTGTCAACTACGTCAGGTAGCCTAGTGGTTAGAGCGTTGTGCCAGTAACTGAAAGGTTGCTGGATCGAATCCCAGAGCTGACAAGGTAAAAAAAAAATGTTGTTCTGCCCCTGAACAAGGCAGTTCACCCACTGTTCCCCATAAGGCTGTCATTGTAAATTAGAATTTGTTCTTAAAGTACTTGCCTAGTTAAAATTAAGTGGTGATCCTAACTGACCTAAAACAGGGAATTTTTACTAGGATTAAATGTCAGGAATTGTGAAAAACTGAGTTTAAATGTATTTGGCTAAGGTGTATGTACACTTCCCACTTCAACTGTATATACACACACACTGTATATATACATACATACATACTGTATATATACATACAAACACAGTGTATATATATATACATACAAACACACTGTATATATACGCATGCATACATACATACATACATACAGTGCCTTGCGAAAGTATTCGGCCCCCTTGAACTTTGCGACCTTTTGCCACATTTCAGGCTTCAAACATAAAGATATAAAACTGTATTTTTTTGTGAAGAATCAACAACAAGTGGGACACAATCATGAAGTGGAACGACATTTATTGGATATTTCAAACTTCTTTAACAAATCAAAAACTGAAAAAGTGGGCGTGCAAAAAGTTCAAGGGGGCCGAATACTTTCGCAAGGCACTGTACATACACACACTGTAAATATACACATACATACAGTTGAAGTTGGAAGTTTACATACACTTCGGCTGGAGTCATTAAAACTAGTTTTTCAACCACTCCACAAATGTCTTGTTAACAAACTATAGTTTTGGCAAGTCGGTTAGGACATCTACTTTGTGCATGACACAAGTAATATTTCCAACAATTGTTTACAGACAGATTATTTCATTTATAATTCACTGTATCACAATTCCAGTGGGTCAGAAGTTTACATACACTAAGTTGACTGCCTTTAAACAGCTTGGAAAATTCCAGAAAATAATGTCATGGCTTTAGAAGATTCTGATAGTGTAATGTCTATCTGTGAACGTCTATCTGTCCGCCTTTGCCGACCACCGCAAATGCCAGCCAGCCAGGGAACCCCCAGCACCACTGGAAACGCAGGTGAATCGATAAGGAAGAGACTAATCCGCTCCCTATGATCCCCCTGCGTTACCATGTTCAGTGGAACCGTGTCCTCCCCGACCAGCCCTGACCCTAGTGGCCGGCTATCTAGGGAGTGCACAGGGAAGGGGGGATCTATCGGCACTAGCGGAATACCCAGCTTGATGGCGAGTCCACGATCCGTAAAGTTCCCAGCTGCGCCTGAATCGACTAGCGCCTTATGCTGGGTAGAGGGAGAAAAGTCTAGAAACAAAATCAATACAAACATGTGACCAACAGGGGGTTCTGGGTGAGTTTGGTTTCTGACTCACCTGGGGTGACCGAGAAGTGTTCCGCCTGCCCTCTCGACTCCCAGACGGGCTCCCCCAGCACCGATCGGCCGTGTGTCCTCTCCGATCACAGCTGGTGCAGGAGGCGCCTCCTCCTCCGGTACCCCTCGGCACGGCCCCCCCTAACTCCATCGGAATGGGAGCGGGAGTGCTAGGTGGTGGAACAGACAGAACCCTCTCCGAACGCCCGCGGGCAGCCAGCAGATTGTCCAGCCGGATGGACATGTCTATTAGTTCGCGGAGGGAGAGAGCGGTGTCCCGACACGCTGGCTCCCTGCGGACGTTCTCCCGGAGACTACACCGGTAGTGGTCTATCAGGGCCCTGTTGTTCCACCCAGACCCAGCGGCCAAGGTCCGGAGCTCCAACACGAAATCCTGCGCGCTCCTCTTCTTCTGCCTAAGGTGGAACAGTCGCTCATCCTCTGGAGGGTGGTCAAATACGGCATGAAAGCGGCGGGTGAATTCTGGATAGTCCTCCTTCGCCGAGTCTGGGCCATTCCAGACCGCATTGGCCCACTCCAGAGCACGACCCGTCAGGCAGGAGACAAGGACACTCACACTCTTCTCCCCCGAGGGAGTTGGCCTCACGGTAGCCAGGTACAGTTCAAGTTGGAGCAAAAACCCCTGACACCAGCAGCCGCTCCATCATAATCCCTCGGGAGTGCAAGACGGAGAGCGCCGGAGCCGGATGCAGAGGGAGGAGAAGGTGGAGGACGGTGGTGTGGTGGAGGACGGTGGTATGGTGGAGGAAGGTGGTATGGTGGAGGAAGGTGGTATGGTGGAGGAAGGTGGTATGGTGGAGGACGGTGGTGTGGTGGAGGACGGTGGTACAGTGGAGGACAGTGGTACGGTGGAGGACGATGGTGTGGTGGAGGACGGTGGTACGGTGGAGGACAGTGGTGTGATGGAGGACGGTGGTATGATGGAGGATGGTGGTATGGTGGAGGACGGTGGTGTGGTGGAGGACGGTGGTACGGTGGAGGACAGTGGTACGGTGGAGGACGATGGTGTGGTGGAGGACGGTGGTACGGTGGAGGACGGTGGTGTGATGGAGGACGGTGGTGTGATGGAGGACGGTGGTGTGATGGAGGACGGTGGTATGGTGGAGGACGGTGGTGTGGTGAAGGACGGTGGTGTGGTGGAGGACGGTGGTGTGGTGGAGGACGGTGGTGTGATGGAGAACGGTGATGTGATGGAGAACGGTGGTGTGATGGAGGACGGTGGTGTGGTGGAGGACGGTGGTGTGATGGAGGACGGTGGTGTGATGGAGGACGGTGGTACGATGGAGGACGGTGGTGTGATGGAGAACGGTGGTGTGATGGAGGACACGATGGAAGGGGGTTGGCAGCAGCTGCTGCTGACGCCATAAAGGGTGCGAGATTCTGTAACGGACTGTGTGTAGTGGGTGAGAAGTCAGGCGCAGGAAGCAGAGAGTTCAGGGTAGTGCTACTTTAATGCACAAAATGGCGAACATAAGCAAACCCCACGAAAACACAGGGCAGGGCGCACAACAAAACAATGGCGCCAAACATGGGACTTAAACTGTCCAGCAAAACCCCACGAAATGGGAAACACGTAACCCACAGACGTGCACACAAGTTACACAAAACAATCCCCCACAAAGAGCAGGCGGGCCTACTGGTTTACATAGCCCGACTAATCAGCCTAAAACACACACAGGTGAAACCAATAGACAGAAAGCGGAGAAAGCATCAGTGGCAGCTAGTAGGCCGGTGACGACGACCGCCGAGCGCCACCCGAACAGGAAGGGGAGCCACCTTCGGTAGGAGTCGTGACATATAGGCTAACTGACAGAATTTGAGTCAATTGGAGGAGACTTGTGGAGGTCCATCATTTTTTTTCTGAGGTCTTGGCGGATGTCTTTTGATTTCCCCATGATTCCAAGCAAAGAGGCACTGAGTTTGAAGGTAGGCCTTGAAATACATCCACAGGTACACCTCCAATTGACTCAAATTATGTCAATTAGCCTATCAGAAACTTCTAAAGCCATGACATCAATTTCTGCAATTTACAAAGCTGTTTAAAGGCACAGTCAACTTAGATTATTTCACTTATAATTCACTGTATCACATTTCCAGTGGGTCAGAAGTTTACATACACTGCCTGTAAATAATTGTTGCTACAATTACTCGTGTCATGCACAAAGCAGATGTCCTAACTGACTTGCCAAACTATAGTTTGTTAACAAGAAATTTGTGGAGTGGTTGAAAAACGAGTTTTAATGACTCCCACCTAAGTGTATGTAAACTTCCGACTTCAACTGTACATACATACATACATACATACATACATACATACACACACACACACACACACACTACAAGGAATCAGTTTTCCCTGGTCAGGAGCCATTAGTTCCACTGTCTGCATTTGTCCTGGCTAGGGTAGCAAAAATACGTTTTCAATACCTTCACTAATCCCCAAATACCTTCACTAATCCCCAAATCCCTTCACTAATCCCCAAATCCCTTCACTAATCCCCAAATCCCTTCACTAATCCCCAAATACCTTCACTAATCCCCAAATCCCTTCACTAATCCCCAAATCCCTTCACTAATCCCCAAATACCTTCACTAATCCCCAAATACCTTCACTAATCCCCAAATACTTTCACTAATCCCCAAATCCCTTCACTAATCCCCAAATACCTTCACTAATCCCCAAATCCCTTCACTAATCCCCAAATCCCTTCACTAATCCCCAAATACCTTCACTAATCCCCAAATCCCCAAATACCTTCACTAATCCCCAAATACCTTCACTAATCCCCAAATCCCTTTTTGAGGATTTCCGGAATCAAGAGGGAATTTTTAAAAAAGAAGGAAATCATGACTCCTCCAAGCAGAATTTCAGGAAAACCTTGGTTGATTTCAACGTTCCCTGGAATTTCGCAACCCTAGTCCTGGATCAGTAGAGTGCATGAATAGTGTATATTAACTATTGTAACTGTAAATGACCTAGATATATAACCATGACTTTATGACCTATACTACCTTTCACAGATATACAACCATGACTTTATGACCTGTACTACCTTTCACAGATATACAACCATGACTTTATGACCTGTACTACCTTTCACAGATATACAACCATGAACGTACAGGACAAACTATTCCAAATGAAAAACTATCTTCAGCAGACATAGATACTGTTCCACCATGAATATATGAACTACTAATTCCAATGTAAAACGTTGTTTCACAGACACAACCGTGTTTATGAAGTATACTACAACTAAAAAACTATCTTTCAGTACCAGTCAAAAGTTCAGACACCAACTCATTCAAGGGTTTTTATTTATTGGACTATTTTCTACATTGTAGAAGAACAGTGAAGACATCAACACTATGAGATGACACATATGGAATCATGTAGTAACCAAAAAAGTGTTAAATAATATAGTTTATATTTGAGATTCTTCAAAGTAGCCACCCTTTTGCCTTGATGACAGCTTTGCACACTCTTGGCATTCTCTCAACCAGCTTCATGAGGTAGTCACCTGGAATGCATTTAATTTAAACTGGTGTGCATTCTTAAAAGTTAATTTGTGGAAATTCTTTCCTTCCTAATGCGTTTGAGCCAATCAGTTGCGTTGTGACAAGGTAGGGGTGGTATACAGAAGATAGCCCTATTTGATAAAATACCAAGTCCATATTATGGCAAGAACAGCTCAAATAAGCAAAGAGAAATGACAGTCCATCCTTACTTTAAGACATGAAGATCAGTCAATACAGAAAATGCAAAAACCATCAAGCAAAAACCGTGAAGCGCTATGATGAAACTGTCTCTCATGAGGACCACCACAGGAAAGGAAGACTCAGAGTTACCTCTGCTGCAGAGGATTGGTTCATTAGAGTTACCAGCCTCAGAAATTGCAGCCCAACTGAATGCTTCACAGAGTTCAGGTAACAGACACATCTCAACATCAACTGTTCAGAGGAGACTGTGTGAATCAGGCCTTCATGGTCGAATTGCTGCAAAGAAACCACTACTAAAGGACATCAATAAGAAGAAGAGACTTTCTTGGGCCAAGAAACACGAGCAATGGACATGAGACTGGTGGAAATCTGTCCTTTGGTCTGATGAGTCCAAATTTGAGATTTGGACTGTCTTTGTGAGACGCAGAGTAGGTGAATGGATGATCTCCGCATGTGTGGTTCCCACCGTGAAGCATGGAGGAGGAGGTGTGGGGGTGCTTTGCTGGTGACACTGTTGGTGATTTATTTAGAATTCAAGGCACACTTAACCAGCATGGCTACCACAGCATTCTGCAGCGATATGCCATCTCATCTGGTTTGTGCTTAGTGGGACTATCATTTGTTTTTCAACAGGACAATGACCCAACACACCTCTAGGCTGTGTAAGGGCTATTTGACCAAGAAGGAGAGTGATGGAGTGCTGCATCAGATGACCTGGCCTCCACAATCACCTGACCTCAATCCAATTGAGATGGTCTGGAATGAATTGGACCGCAGAGTGAAGGAAAAGCAGCCAACAAGTGCTCAGCATATGTGAGAACTTCTTCAAGACAGTTGGAAAAAGCATTCCAGGTAAAGCTGGTTGAGAGAATGAGTGTTTAAAGCTGTCATCAAGGCAAAGGGTGGCTACTTTGAAGAATCTAAAATATATAGAGATTTATTTAACTCTTTTTTGTTTACCACATGATTCCATGTGTTATTTCATAGTTTTGATGTCTTCACCAATGAAGAAAATAGTAAAAATAAAGAAAACCCTTGAATGAGTAGGTGTGTCCAAACTTTTAACTGGTACACTCCATGAATATGAACTACTGCACTAGTTTAAGATACACAGATACGCCAATACCCCTACAGTCCATTAGACAGGCTGGTTATGTTATCTGTGAAGGTGAGCGAGTGAGAGTTAAATGAACACCGCTGGGATGAAGTGAGGGCTAAATGAACACCGCTGGGATGAAGTGAGGGCTAAATGAACACCGCTGGGATGAAGTGAGGGCTAAATGAACACCGCTGGGATGAAGTGAGGGCTAAATGAACACCGCTGGGATGAAGTGAGGGCTAAATGAACACCGCTGGGATGAAGTGAGGGCTAAATGAACACCGCTGGGATGAAGTGAGGGCTAAATGAACACCGCTGGGATGAAGTGAGGGCTAAATGAACACCGCTGGGATGAAGTGAGGGCTAAATGAACACCGCTGGGATGAAGTGAGAGCTAAATGAACACCGCTGGGATGAAGTGAGGGCTAAATGAACACCGCTGGGATGAAGTGAGGGCTAAATGAACACCGCTGGGATGAAGTGAGAGCTAAATGAACACCTCTGGGATGAAGTGCTGTTTCTTAATTCAGCCAATGACAAAGTGCTGTAGTCTGACGGTAGTTTCTTTTTTTACAGAGCAGCCCAGTCCAGTCCTGAGCCTTCCCCGTCTTGAGTGTTTCAAATGGCACCCTATTCCCTATATAGTGCACTAGGTAATAGGATACCATTTGGGATGCATGCACAGACTCCCACGCATTTCCTCTGCAGGGACTTAGACTGGCCAGCCCATAGAACACCAACGTCCACAACTCATAAAGTTCTGTACGGCTATTGCATGGAAAACTGCCTGCTTGTCTGTCTGCCTGTCGGTTTGCCTGTCAGTCTGCCTGCTTGTCTGTCTGCCTGTCGGTTTGCCTGTCAGTCTGCCTGCCTGTCGGTTTGCCTGTCAGTCTGCCTGCCTGTCGGTTTGCCTGTCAGTCTGCCTGCTTTACTGTCTGCCTGTCGGTTTGCCTGTCAGTCTGCCTGCTTGTCGGTTTGCCTGTCAGTCTGCCTGCTTTACTGTCTGCCTGTCGGTTTGCCTGTCAGTCTGCCTGCTTTACTGTCTGCCTTTCGGTTTGCCTCTCAGTCTGCCTGCTTTACTGTCTGCCTGTCAGTCTGCCTGCTTTACTGTCTGGCTGTCGGTTTGCCTGTCAGTCTGCCTGTCGGTTTGCCTGTTAGTCTGCCTGCTTTACTGTCTGCCTGACGGTTTGCCTCTCAGTCTGCCTGCTTTACTGTCTGCCTGTCAGTCTGCCTGTCAGTCTGCCTGCCTGCCTGCCTGTCTGTCTGTAGGCCTGTCTCTCGCTCCACTTTGGCTCCCGGTGCCATTCTTCACGGTGGATTAGCCGTACATTCACACCGTAGACTGTATATATATATATATATATATATATTATTTTTAAAGTATTCCCACCCATTGTGAAGTATCCGATTGAGATCTAAGTGCTTCTGGAAGTGAACACGAGATGCTCTCTGTGTATAAAGGCCCGGTGAATCAGGATGACGTACCTAAAGATACGGTTAAACAGGACACAGATAACCATAACTGCGGTGTCATCGTAACCCAGGGGAACCTTCGTGTTTACTCTGGGATGTTGACGGACAGGGGTCGGGTTACCATGGAGACCTGGATGACTCCTAATCATGAACACACGCACTTATTCTACACTAAGTAATACATGAAGTCTGTGTGTGTGTATTTACGTGGGTGTGTGTGTGTGTGTGTGTATGTGTATATGGGTGTATGTGTACGTGGGTGTGTGTGTGTATGTTGGTGTGTTTGTGTGTGTGTATGTTGGTGTGTATGTGTGTGTTGGTGTGTATGTGTGTGTTGGTGTGTATGTGTGTGTGTGTATGTGAGGGTATGTGGGTGTGTATGTGGGTATATGTGTGTATGTGGGTATATGTGGGTGTGTGTGCATGGGTGTGTATGTGGGTATATGTGGGTGTGTGTGCATGTGGGCGTGTGGGTATGTGTGTGTATGTGGGTGTGTGTGTTTGGGTATGTGTGGGTGTGTGTGCGTGTGTATGTGGGTGTGTGTGTGTGTGTGTGTGGGTATGTGTGTGTATGTGGGTGTGTGTGGGTATGTGTGTGTTTGGGTATGTGGGTGTGGGTGTGTGTGTGTGTGTGAGTGTGTGTGTTTGGGTATGTGTGGGTGTGTGTTTGGGTATGTGTGTGTATGTGGGTATGTGTGTGTTTGGGTATGTGGGTGTGGGTGTGTGTGTGTGTGTTTGGGTATGTGTGGGTGTGTGTTTGGGTATGTGTGTGTATGTGGGTGTGTGTGTGTGTGTGGGCGGGAGGCAGTGTGTATAACACATGAGTAGAAGAGTAGCTACCACCAGGTGATAAAGTTTCAGGTAGTATCCAAAATGGCACCCTACATAGTGCACTACTTTAGACCAAAGCCCTATGGCACCCTATTCCCTACATAGTGCACTACTTTAGACCAGAGCCCTATGGGCCAATGTCAAAAGTAGTGCACTGTATAGGGAATAGGGTGCCATTTGGGACACATATTCAGTGTCTTTGCCAGTTTGAGCCATAGCTAATGGTACACTATTATTGAGAGGATTTATGTAGCTAGAGGTGTAGGGAAATTAGGTCAAGCACATTTCAAGAACATTCAGTTTGGTTTCTGAGGTAAATGGAGGGTTGATGATTAGTTTGGTTTCTGAGGTAAATGGAGGGTTGATGATTAGTTTGGTTTCTGAGGTAAATGGAGGGTTGATGATTAGTTTGGTTTCTGAGGTAAATGGAGGGTTGATGATTAGTTTGGTTTCTGAGGGTAAATGGAGAGTTGATGATTAGAGTCCAGGGTGTCTGAGGTAAATGGAGGGTTGATGACTAGTTTGGTTTCTGAGGGTTGATGACTAGTCCAAGGTTTCTGAGGGTAAATGAGGGTTGATGACTAGTCCAAGGTTTCTGAGGGTAAATGAGGGTTGATGACTAGTCCAAGGTTTCTGGGGTAAATGAGGGTTGATGACTAGTCCAAGGTTTCTGGGGTAAATGAGGGTTGATGACTAGAGTCCAGGGTTTCTGAGGTAAATTAGGGTTGATGACTAGTCCAAGGTTTCTGAGGTAAATGGAGAGTTGATGACTAGTCCAAGGTTTCTGAGGTAAATGAGGGTTGATGACTAGTCCAAGGTTTCTGAGGTAAATGAGGGTTGATGACTAGAGTCCAGGGTTTCTGAGGTAAATGAGGGTTGATGACTAGTCCAAGGTTTCTGGGGTAAATGAGGGTTGATGACTAGAGTCCAGGGTTTCTGAGGTAAATGAGGGTTGATGACTAGAGTCCAGGGTTTCTGAGGTAAATGAGGGTTGATGACTAGTCCAAGGTTTCTGAGGGAAATGAGGGTTGATGACTAGAGTCCAGGGTTTCTGAGGTAAATGAGGGTTGATGACTAGTCCAAGGTTTCTGAGGTAAATGAGGGTTGATGACTAGTCCAAGGTTTCTGAGGTAAATGAGGGTTGATGACTAGTCCAAGGTTTCTGAGGTAAATGGAGAGTTGATGACTAGTC
This sequence comes from Oncorhynchus clarkii lewisi, assembly GCF_045791955.1. NCBI lineage: Eukaryota > Metazoa > Chordata > Actinopteri > Salmoniformes > Salmonidae > Oncorhynchus > Oncorhynchus clarkii. Next base: position 84,100,545 of record NC_092153.1, read on the forward strand.
CAAGGTTTCTGAGGGTAAATGAGAGTTGATGACTAGTCCAAGGTTTCTGAGGTAAATGGAGGGTTGATGACTAGTCCAAGGTTTCTGAGGTAAATGGAGGATTGATGATTAGTTCCGTCACACCCTATATTCACTCCTTGTGATCTGTACTGTAACACTGAGAACAGGGTTATTCACTGTGTGTGTCACCGTGGGTGCGTGTTAATCCTATACCCATAAAACACTGGTCTGTGTCACGCTGTGTCAACACACTATACCTCTGTGATAAGCTCATGTGAATAATACAACCAAGTCAAAAGGTAGTGAATAAAAATATCAGATAACATAGTTCTGCCTTCCTCATCTGAGCTGTCTAGTACAGTAGTGTGTAAAGGGGGGTGAGCTGTCTAGTCCAGTAGTGGGTAAAGCTGGATTTTGTTCTAGGGATCTTTGTGACTTGTGGACGATTTTATACCTAGTTCTTAAAAGAGATTTTGTCAGGACGGCCACTCCTGGGAAGATTCACTACTGTCTCCATTTGGGCAATATGGCTTCGACTGTGGTTCGGTGGAGCCCCAGAGCCTTAGAAATGACTATATAACCCTTTCCTGACTTCCTGAATCAACAACTTTTTTACCGGAGGTCTTGAGGAATTTATTTTGATTGTGGCATGATATGCCTACTAGAACCTGTGTGTTGAAAACTTCACTCTGATTGTTAGGGACAAAGTTAGTCAGATTTATATTGGGCAGGGCTGGCCCAAATCAGGGCTGGCTCAAATCAGGGCTGGCTCAAATCTGTCAACCAAAGTAGTCAAACAGCTGACTATAATTATCCCTTTAATTGGATTGAGTTCCGCCAGCTGATCCTCAACACAGGGGCCCCTCAGGGGTGCATGCTCAGTCCCCTCCTGTACTCCCTGTTCACTCATGAGAGCACGGCCAGGCACGACTCTAACACCATCATTCAATTTGCCAATGACACAACATTGATCACGGACAACAACGAGACAGCCTATAGGGAGGAGGTCAGAGACCTGGCCGTGTGGTGCCAGGACAACAACCTCTCCCTCAACGTGATCAAGACAAAGGAGATGATTGTGGACTACAGGAAAAAGAGGACCGAGCACGCCCCCATTCTCATAAATGGGGCTGCATTGGAGCAGGTTGAGAGCTTCAAGTTCCTTGGTGTCCAAATCACCAACAAACTAACATGGTCCAAACACACTAAGACAGTCGTGAAGAGGGCACGACAAAGCCTATTCCCCCTCAGGAGACTGAAAAGATTTGGCATGGGTCCTCAGATCCTCAAAAAGTTCTTCAGCTGCACCATTGAGATCATCCTGACCGGTTGCATCACTGCCTGGTATGGCAACTGCTCGTCCCCCGACCGTAAGGCACTACAGAGTGTAGTGCGAACGGCCCAGTACATCACTGGGGCCAAGCTTCCTGCCATCCAGGCCCTCTATACCAGGCGGTGTCAGAGGAAGGCCCTAAAAGGTCCAAGAGGCTTCTAAACAGCTTCTACTCCCAGGCCATAAGACTCCTGAACATCTAGTCAAATGGCTACCCAGACTATTTGCAATGTCCCCTCTCTTTACACCGCTGCTACTCTGTCATCTATGCAGTCACTTTAATAACTCTACCTACATGTACATATTACCTCAACTAACCGGTGCCCCCACACATTGACTCTGTATCGGTAGTCTTTCTATTGTTATTTCACTGCTGCGTTGATTTTCAGCAAACTTAACATGTGCAAATATTTGTATGAACATAACAAGATTCAACAACTGAGACATAAACTGAACAAGTTCCACAGACATGTGACGAACAGAAATGGAATAATGTGTCTCTGAACAAAGGGGAGGGGGGGGGGTCAAAATCAAAAGTAACAGTCAGTATCTGGTGTGGCCACCAGCTGCATTAAGTACTGCAGTGCATCTCCTCCTCGTGGAATGCACCAGAACGAGCAGTATGGCTGGTGGCATGTCTGGATGAGTCTGCAGGAAGGGTACCACATGAGGGAGGAGGATGTCTTCCCTGTAAAGCACAGCGTTGAGACTGCCTGCAATGACAACAAGCTCAGTCCGATGATGCTGTGACACACCGCCCCAGACCATGACGGACCCTCTACCTCCAAATCGATCCCGCTCCAGAGTACAGGCCTCGGTGTAACACTCATTCCTTCCACGATAAACGTGAATCCGACCATCACTCCTGGTGAGACAAAAACCGCAACTCGTCAGTGAAGAGCACTTTTTGCCAGTCCTGTCTGGTCCAGCAACGGTGGGTTTGAGCCCATAGATGACGTTGTTGCCGGTGATGTCTGGTGAGGACCTGCCTTACAACAGGCTTACAAGCCCTCAGTCCAGCCTCTCTCAGCCTATTGCGGACAGTCTGAGCACTGATGGATGGATTGTGCGTTCCTGGTGTAACTCGGGCAGTTGTTGTTGCCATCCTGTACCTGTCCCGCAGGTGTGATGTTCAGATGTACCGATCCTGTGCAGGCGTTGTTACACGTGGTCTGCCACTGCGAAGACGATCAGCTGTCCATCCCGTCTCCCTGTAGCGCTGTCTTAGGCATCTCACAGTACGGACATTGCAATTTATTGCCCTGGCCACATCTGCAGTCCTCATGCCTCCTTGCAGCATGCCTAAGGCACGTTCACGCAGATGAGCAGGGACCCTGTTTTTCAGAGTCAGTAGAAAGGCCTCTTTTAGTGTCCTAAGTTTTCATAACTGTGACCTTAATTGCCTACCGTCTGTCAGCTGTAGGTGTCTTAACGACCGTTTCACAGGTGCACATTCATTAATTGTTTATGGTTCATTGAACAAGCATGGGAAACAGTGTTTAAACCCTTTACAATAAAGATCTGTGAAGTTATTTGGATTTTTTACGAATTATCTTTGGAAAGACAGGGTCCTGAAAAAGGGACGTTTCTTGTTTTGCTGAGTTTATATACCACTACAACACAATACAAAAATATCTGACCAAATTCAAAGTGAAAATGTGCAATAATGCAGAACATCAGACAGGGGGCAGCACTGTAGGTGCCCTTCTTTACAAGGCATTGGAAAACCTCCCTGCTCTTTGTGGGGCAACTTTATTACGTGATTTGTTCAGCACATTTTTTACTCGTGAACGTATTTAGGCTTGCTTTAACAAAGGGGTTGAATACTTATTGACTCAGAGACATTTTAGCTTTTCATTACAATTCTCTCTCCTCTCTCACTCACCTCCAGCCCAGAGTAAGTGCCATCACCATGCCCAAAACCCCCGCACCCAGCCTGGCACCAATCCAGCCTGCGACAATCTCAAAGCCCCAGGCCAGGACTAATACCAATACCAAGCCCAGATCCAACTTCAAAGCCTCATATCCCCCAGACCAGCCCAAACCTGTCCAGGCCCAAACCCAAACCCCCAGCCTAGACCATCCCAATGCAGACCAGTACATCCCAAACCTGTCCAGGCCCAAACCCAAACCCCCAGCCCAGACCATCCCAATGCAGACCAGTACATCCCAAACCTGTCCAGGCCCAAACCCAAACCCCCAGCCTAGACCATCCCAATGCAGACCAGTACATCCCAAACCTGTCCAGGCCCAAACCCAAACCCCCAGCCTAGACCATCCCAATGCAGACCAGTACATCCCAAACCTGTCCAGGCCCAAACCCAAACCCCCAGCCTAGACCATCCCAATGCAGACCAGTACATCCCAAACCTGTCCAGGCCCAAACCCAAACCCCCAGCCTAGACCATCCCAATGCAGACCAGTACATCCCAAACCTGTCCAGGCCCAAACCCAAACCCCCAGCCTAGACCATCCCAATGCAGACCAGTACATCCCAAACCTGTCCAGGCCCACCCCCCCCCCACCCCCCAGCCTAGATGGTCCCAACGCAGCCCGGAACAAGCCCTATCCCCCAGTCGAGGCCCAATTCCTGCTCCAGCTCAGTCCAACCCCCAGCCCCCAGACAGGAAGGAAGTCATGTTTTTCTGGTATATCGATAAACTTACACAAACGCTTGTATTGTTTTCGCTGTAAAGCATAATTTCATAATCTGAGACGACAGGGTGATTAGCAAAAGGCTAAGCTGTGTTTCGCTATATTTCACTTGTGATTTCATGAATAGGAATATTTTCTAGTAAGATGATTTGACTGTTGCGCTATGCTAATTAGCGTAGTTGATGACAATCCGAGATGGGTGGTTCCAATTAACAGCAGCCTTTTTGTATTTGAGAAGAGAATACTTATGTAAATGTGATATTTCAGGTTTTTTATTTTTTAAAATACATTTTAATGCAAAAATGTCTAAAGTCCTGTTTCTGCATTGTCATTACGGGGTATTGTGTGTAGATCGACGAGGGAAAACAATCAAGGGGTCTGAGGAGGAGTCAGTGGTCTGGGTGACACCTGGGCTTTTCCACTGCCTAGGGGAGTCGGGGCTAGCATTAGTCTCTGGTGTCAGTCCCTGGCCTGGAGGTCTGGTGGTGTGGAGGTCTGGAGATCTGGTGTTGTGGAGGTCTGGTGGTGTGGGGATCTGGAGGTGTGGAGGTCTGGTAGTGTGGAGATCTGGTGTTGTGGAGGTCTGGTGGTGTGGAGGTCTGGAGATCTGGTGTTGTGGAGGTCTGGTGGTGTGGGGATCTGGAGGTGTGGAGGTCTGGTAGTGTGGAGGTCTAGTTGGGTGTTAATCCCTTGGTTGGAGGTCTGGTTCCCTGCGGTGGAGTTGCAGGTTGATCTGATGCTGGTTGTCAATACACTCCTTCAGCTTGTCCTCTGTCAGAGTCAGCCTCTGTTCTAGGATGGCCACAGTCTGCAGGGAGGGAGGGAGGGAGGGAGGGAGGGAGGGAGGGAGGGAGGGAGGGAGGGAGAGGAAAATACAAGATAAAAGGAGAAGAGATGGGGAGGGAGGGAGGAAGGAGAGGAGGAGAGTTATAACAACACAGCGTCAGATAAATGTGTAAATGTGTCTCCTAATTCAGCTCTCAGACAGATGTCGGTCTATCCTCCTCGCTGACAATCTGCTGATTATGACAGAGAGAGGAATCTGAATCTATCCGTTCTCTATGGCTGCAGACGGAAGCATACAGACACAAGACCCTGTCTTAGAGGGTCCACAGCCCAGATTAAAAGAACCCCTGTATTTATTGTGCCAAGTAAACGTCCCCCCCCCCCCCCTTTCACTTCCCTCCCCAGCTGTGCCAGGCTGAGCGGTCACAGTCAGGGGTTGACCATTGCCCATTTCTCCCCGCAGACAAACTGATCCCCTGGATGCTCCCAGCATCCTTCATACTGGACATGGCAGATTAGTGGTTTGGTTGTGTTTCAATGATGCTGAGATCATGCGTTGTTTCACGTCAGATACAAGCTACAAGACTCTGTACTGTACTGATAGTTGATGGTAACAGGTCTGGGCGTTAGAATGACACCATCTATCTGTTGAAAATGAAAGATACTAGACCCATATAAGTCTCCTATGTGGTTGAAGACCAAAGAACAACGTCCCCAGTTTCTACATGTACAGCAGGGGTGACAAACTTCATTCCTGAAGGGTAGTGTCTGTGGGTTTTCGCTCCTTCCCTGTACTTGATTGATCAATTAAAAGTAATTAATTAGTTAGGAACTCCCCTCACCTGGTTGTCTAGGTCTTAATTGATTAGTTAGGAACTCCCCTCACCTGGTTGTCTAGGTCTTAATGGATTAGTTAGGAACTCCCCTCACCTGGTTGTCGAGGTCTTAATGGATTAGTTAGGAACTCCCCTCACCTGATGGTCGAAGTCTTAAAGGATTAGTTAGGAATGCCCCTCACCTGGTTGTCGAGGTCTTAATGTATTAGTTAGGAACTCCCCTCACCTGGTTGTCGAGGTCTTAATTGATTAGTTAGGAACTCCCCTCACCTGGTTGTCGAGGTCTTAATGGATTAGTTAGGAACTCCCCTCACCTGGTTGTCGAGGTCTTAATGTATTAGTTAGGAACTCCCCTCACCTGGTTGTCGAGGTCTTATTAATGGATTAGTTAGGAACTCCCCTCACCTGGTTGTCGAGGTCTTAATTGATTAGTTAGGAACTCTCCTCACCTGGTTGACGAGGTCTTAATGGATTAGTTAGGAACTCCCCTCACCTGGTTGTCTAGGTCTTAATGTATTAGTTAGGAACTCTCCTCACCTGGTTGTCTAGGTCTTAATGGATTAGTTAGGAACTCCCCTCACCTGGTTGTCGAGGTCTTAATTGATTAGTTAGGAACTCCCCTCACCTGGTTGTCGAGGTCTTAATTGATTAGTTAGGAACTCCCCTCACCTGGTTGTCGAGGTCTTAATTGATTAGTTAGGAACTCTCCTCACCTGGTTGTCGAGGTCTTAATTGATTAGTTAGGAACTCCCCTCACCTGGTTGTCGAGGTCTTAATTGATTAGTTAGGAACTCCCCTCACCTGGTTGTCGAGGTCTTAATTGATTAGTTAGGAACTCCCCTCACCTGGTTGTCGAAGTCTTAATGGATTAGTTAGGAACTCCCCTCACCTGGTTGTCGAGGTCTTAATGTATTAGTTAGGAACTCCCCTCACCTGGTTGTCGAGGTCTTATTAATGGATTAGTTAGGAACTCCCCTCACCTGGTTGTCGAGGTCTTAATTGATTAGTTAGGAACTCTCCTCACCTGGTTGACAAGGTCTTAATGGATTAGTTAGGAACTCCCCTCACCTGGTTGTCTAGGTCTTAATGTATTAGTTAGGAACTCTCCTCACCTGGTTGTCTAGGTCTTAATGGATTAGTTAGGAACTCCCCTCACCTGGTTGTCGGTCTTAATTGATTAGTTAGGAACTCCCCTCACCTGGTTGTCGGTCTTAATTGATTAGTTAGGAACTCCCCTCACCTGGTTGACGAGGTCTTAATTGATTAGTTAGGAACTCCCCTCACCTGGTTGTCGGTCTTAATTGATTAGTTAGGAACTCTCCTCACCTGGTTGTCGGTCTTTGATTAGTTAGGAACTCTCCTCACCTGGTTGTCTAGGTCTTAATGTATTAGTTAGGAACTCCCCTCACCTGGTTGTCAAGGTCTTAATTGATTAGTTAGGAACTCCCCTCCCTCACCTGGTTGTCTAGGTCTTAATTGGACACAAATTGAAAGGAAATAACAACAACAAGCAAACTCCCGACTGTCCAGGGACTGAATTTGACAACCTGATATACATCTTTCCTAACCTGCACATCCATATAGCCTACTGTATTTTCTAGACATGTTTAGAATATTGAAATACTCTGCTTGGCTCAGTATTGGTTTGGTATTTCAAATGGACTGAAGAGGCATACACATACTTCAGGTGAGTTATCTAGATTACATAGATTATAACTCTGATAAAAACATGTGTAGGCCTATATTTTCCCTATAGTTGATGTCAATAGCTGGTTGATTCAACCGGAGTATATTTAGTTCACTACTTTTGACCAGGTGTCTGATACAACAAGTCATTCATCCCCAACACACTCGTGTATTTTTAATTGAACCTTTATTTAACTAGGCAAGTCAGTTAAGAACTAATTATTATTTACAATGACAAGAGGATCATGGAAAGGCTGAGGCAGGGACAAAGAGAGAAAGACAGGAGGATAATGGAGAGGCTGAGGCAGGGACAAAGAGAGAAAGACAAGAGGAGAGGCTGAGAGAGGCTGAGGCAGGGACACAGTGAGAAAGACAGGAGGATAATGGAGATGCTGAGGCAGGGACACAGTGAGAAAGACAGGTGGATAATGGAGAGGCTGAGGCAGGGACACAGTGAGAAAGACAGGAAGATAATGGAGAGGCTGAGGCAGGGACACAGTGAGAAAGACAGGAGGATAATGGAGAGGCTGAAGCAGGGACACAGTGAGAAAGACAGGAGGATAATGGAGAGGCTGAGGCAGGGACACGGTGAGAAAGACAGGTGGATAATGGAGAGGCTGAGGCAGGGACACAGTGAGAAAGACAGGAAGATAATGGAGAGGCTGAGGCAGGGACACAGTGAGAAAGACAGGAGGATAATGGAGAGGCTGAGGCAGGGTCACAGTGAGAAAGACAGGAGGATAATGGAGAGGCTGAGGCAGGGACACAGTGAGAAAGACAGGAGGATAATGGAGAGGCTGAGGCAGGGACACAGTGAGAAAGACAGGAGGATAATGGAAAGGCTGAGGCAGGGACACAGTGAAAAAGACAGGAGGATAATGGAAAGGCTGAGGCAGGGACACAGTGAGAAAGACAAGAGGAGAGGCTGAGAGAGGCTGAGGCAGGGACACAGTGAGAAAGACAGGAGGATAATGGAGAGGCTGAGGCAGGGACACAGTGAAAAAGACAGGAGGATAATGGAAAGGCTGAGGCAGGGACACAGTGAGAAAGACAGGAGGATAATAGAGAGGCTGAGGCAGGGACACAGTGAGAAAGACAGGAGGATAATGGAGAGGCTGAGGCAGGGACACAGTGAGAAAGACAAGAGGAGAGGCAGGGACAAAGAGAGAAAGACAAGAGGAGAGGCTGAGAGAGGCTGAGGCAGGGACACAGTGAGAAAGACAAGAGGATAATGGAGAGGCTGAGGCAGGGACACAGTGAGAAAGACAGGAGGATAATGGAGAGGCTGAGGCAGGGACACAGTGAGAAAGACAGGAGGATAATGGAGAGGCTAGGGCAGGGACACAGTGAGAAAGACAAGAGGATAATGGAGAAGCTGAGGCAGGGACACAGTGAGAAAGACAGGAGGATAATGGAGAGGCTGAGGCAGGGACACAGTGAGAAAGACAGGAGGATAATGGAGAGGCTGAGGCAGGGACACAGTGAGAAAGACAGGAGGATAATGGAGAGGCTAGGGCAGGGACACAGTGAGAAAGACAGGAGGATAATGGAGAGGCTGAGGCAGGGACACAGTGAGAAAGGCAAGAGGATAAAAAAAGAGGGAGAGATAGCTTACAGAGAGGAGAAGAAGGAAAGAAAAAGGAGAAGAGATTTAAGGAGAGGAGATTTACGGAGAGGAGATTTACAGAGAGGAGATTTACAGAGAGGAGATTTACAGAGAGGAGATTTACGGAGAGGAGATTTACGGAGAGGAGATTTACAGAGAGGAGATTTACGGAGAGGAGATTTACGGAGAGGAGATTTACGGAGAGGAGATTTACGGAGAGGAGATTTACAGAGAGGAGATTTACGGAGAGGAGATTTACAGAGAGGAGATTTAAGGAGAGGAGATTTAAGGAGAGGAGATTTAAGGAGAGGAGATTTAAGGAGAGGAGATTTAAGGAGAGGAGATTTAAGGAGAGGAGATTTAAGGAGAGGAGATTTAAGGAGAGGAGATTTACGGAGAGGAGATTTACGGAGAGGAGATTTACGGAGAGGAGATTTACGGAGAGGAGATTTAAGGAGAGGCGATTTAAGGAGAGGAGATTTACAGAGAGGAGATTTACAGAGAGGAGATTTAAGGAGAGGAGATTTAAGGAGAGGAGATTTAAGGAGAGGAGGAGGAGAAGAAGAAGAGAGGTATTAGCTGGTTCCAAACAACAACAGGAAGTTGTGTCAGTATTTCTGTCCAGTAGGTGTAACAATCAAACCCTTCAGAGGAAACTGAATTAGCTGATAAAAGAACCAAACGCAATAAGAGCCGCTCAGAGAGAGAGCCTGTGTCTATGTCCCAAAATGACACCCTATTCCCTATGTAGTGCACTACTTTTGACCAGAACCCTCATAGGGATTAGGTTGCCATTTGGACGCACTTATCTGTCTGAGCAGTACACTCTGTCCTGAACGTGTTTTTCTGAAATAAAGCACAAAGAGAAATGTGCTTAACATGTCAAAATAGAGACGTTAGTCTGTCAATCTGATGGAAAGAGATGTTGTGTACGATGTGAGCATGCTGATGGCAACGCACTGCTGGGGTAGAGTTTCCGGCTGAGAGAAAGTAGCCAACACGAGGAGGAGATGTTTAGCGGTTAAACGAGAACAGGGGTCTTGACAGGAAATTCAGAAGATGAAATTATGACAAATTGGGTATTGGCTTGTCAACGTCAACGATTTCTCAATGAATAGAGGATTATGTCAGTCAGAGGAACAGGACTTCCTGATGAATCAGGAGAAACTGGATGTTTGGGCCTGGAGGAGCAGCTACAGATGCTGTATCTTCATTTGATCATTCTGTTGTTCCAGGAATTTTCCTGGAAATTCTAACTTGTAGTGTATTCAAGGTTTTAAAAAAGCCTTTTAAAAGTTGTAAATAACACTTTAAAATGTTAGACTTGATTTGACCAATAAAACATTTATCAACCCCTACAAAAAAAAAATTCAGCAATTATAATCTACATAACAATTCGCATTTCCCCGTTGCTGAAGGACCCAGTTTTCCTTGAGAAACTGGGTCAAATTAAGATAGGGCACATGTAGGTTTGGGTTAGGTCAGGACATGGTCACTAGCTGAGAAGAGGTTAAGGTTAGGTCAGGATAGGATATGGTCACTAGCTGAGAATAGGTTAACCTCTCAAGCCGGGCAGGCAGTGCACGTGCCCAGGGGACCGTACCTCCCGGGGCGGTGCCCAGGGGACCGGACCTCCCGGGGCGGTCCCCATTGATTCTGTTAGTCATTCTCACTCAGATATCATATTAACATGTCTTAAGTCATGGAAATGTGTAGAATTGCAAGAAATTACATTTTAAAACTGTTTTTTTTTGTCTCTCCGCCACATGGCGAAATGTGTAGAACTGCAAAAAAAAAAAAAAACGTAATTTAAAAACGGCAATATTTTTCTCTACTCCCCATGTGTAGAATTGCAGGAAATTAACTTAAAAACATACATTTTTTCTCTCCGCCGTCAAGATGGGGGGCCAGTAAAAAAATGTCGCCCAGTTGGTGGTGGGGCCCCCGCAACCAAGTCTCGCTTAGGACCCCCAAAAGGCTAGAGCCAGCCCTGGCCTCTAAGTAATAAGAGCCTTTGTTTTTCCCACATCAGTGTTTATAGAATGAAGAGCAGAACATATTTTCAGAAAACAATCCCTTCGTTGGATGTAAGGTTTAGAACCACAGCAACAGTACAGTCAGTTCTGTTCAACCCGTCGGTTTTCCACTACGTATCTGTCCAAACCCAGCCATCACACACACACAGACACACACTCACACACTCAAACACTCAGAGTAAAACGCAGGGACAGACTAGGTATGGGAATTTGACATTTTGAACTGTTCCAGTACTCGCATAATTTTTTTGGAGTGCTCGAATCGAACTGCATTTATCTTTACGCCAAAAGATCACAACAATAACCCTTTGTATTAGAACCATTACAGATAACAAATCACAATTGCTACAGTGCCTTGCAAAAGTACTCATCCCCCTTGGCGTTTTTCCTATTTTTGTTTTCTTACAACCTGGATTTAAAATATATTTGGGGAGGATTTGTAATCATTTGATTTACACTTTGAAGATGAAAAATGTTTTATATTTTATACACAATATAATAATACAATACAGGACCAGTATTGGAACAGAACGTTTGGACACACCTACTTTCTTTGTACTATTTTGTACATTGTAGAATAACAGTGAAGACATCAAAACTATGAAATAACACGTATGGAATCATGTAGTAACCAAAAAAGTGTTAAATAAAAATATATTTGAGATTCTTCAAATATAAAATATAAAGTTCAAAGTCCTTGAAATGTTCCGGATTGACTGACCTTCGTGTTTTAAAGTAGTGATGGACTGTCATTACTCTTTGCTTATTTCAGCTGTTCTTGCCATAATACGGACTTGGTCTTCTACCAAATATCTTCTGCATACCACCCCTACTTTGTCACAACACAACTGATTGGCTCAAAGAAATTCCACATGAACTTTTAACAAGGCACGCCTGTTAATTGAAATGCATTCCAGGTGACTACCTCATGAAGCTGGTTGAGAGAATGCCAAGAGTGTGTAAAGCTGTCATCAAGGCAAAGGGTGGCTACTTTGAATAATCTCAAATGCATTGCTCAAAAAAATAAAGGGAACACTAAAATAACACATCCTAGATCTGAATGAATGAAATATTCTTATTAAATACTTTTTTCTTTACATAGTTGAATGTGCTGACAACAAAATCACACACAAATTATCAATGGAAATCAAATTTATCAACCCATGGAGGTCTGGATTTGGAGTCACACTCAACATTAAAGTGGAAAACCACTCTACAGGCTCATCCAACTTTGATATAATGTCCTTAAAACAAGTCAAAATGAGGCTCAGTAGTGTGTGTGTGGCCTCCACGTGCCTGTATGACCTCCCTACAATGCCTGGGTATGCTCCTGATGATGTGGCGGATGGTCTCCTGAGGGATCTCCTCCCAGACCTGGACTAAAGCAAAGGATGGGAGCGAGACATGATGTCCCAGATGTGCTCAATTGGATTCAGGTCTGGGGAACGGTGGGCCAGTCCATAGCATCAATGCCTTCCTCTTGCAGGAACTTCTGACACACTCCAGCCACGAGGTCTAGCATTGTCTTGCATTAGGAGGAACCCAGGGCCAACCGCACCAGCATATGGTCTCACAAGGGGTCTGAGGATCTCATCTCGGTACCTAATGGCAGTCAGGCTACCTCGGGCGAGCACATGGGGGGCTGTGCGGCCCCCCAAAGAAATACCACCACACACCATGACTGACCCACCGCCAAACCGGTCATGCTGGAGGATGTTGTAGGCAGCAGAACGTTCTCCACGGCGTCTCCAGACTCTGTCACATGTGCTCAGTGTGAACCTGCTTTCATCTGTGAAGAGCACAGGGCGCCAGTGGCAAATTTGCCAATCTTGGTGTTCTCTGGCAAATGCCAAACGTCCTGCACGGTGTTTGGCTGTAAGCACAACCCCCACCTGTGGACCTCATACCACCCTCATGGAGTCTGTTTCTGACCGTTTGAGCAGACACATGCACATTTGTGGCCTGCTGGAGGTCATTTTGCAGGGCTCTGGCAGTGCTCCTCCAGCTCCTCCTTGCACAAAGGCGGAGGTAGCGGGTCCTGCTGCTGGGTTGTTGCCCTTCTACGGCCTCCTCCACGTCTCCTGATGTACTGGCCTGTCTCCTGGTAGCACCTCCATGCTCTGGACACTACGCTGACAGACACAGCAATCCTTCTTGCCACAGCTCGCATTGATGTGTCATCCTGGATGAGCTGCACTACCTGAGCCACTTGTGTGGGTTGTAGACTCCGTCTCATGCTACCACTAGAGTGAAAGCACCGCCAGCATTCAAAAGTGACCAAAACATCAGCCAGGAAGCATAGGAACTGAGAAGTGGTCTGTGGTCACCACCTGCAGAACCACTCCTTTATTGGGGTTGTCTTGCTAATTGCCTATAATTTCCACCTGTTGTCTATTCCATTTGCACAGCATGTGAAATTTTTTGTCAATCAGTGTTGTATCCTAAGTGGACAGTTTGATTTCACAGAAGTGTGATTGACTTGGAGTTACATTGTGTTGTTTAAGTGTTCCCTTTATTTTTTTGAGCAGTGTATAACATTTACTTTGATTTGTTTAACACTTTTTTGGTTACTACATGATTCCATATGTGTTATTTCATAGTGTTGATGTCTTCACTATTATTATACAATGTAGAAAATAGTAAAAATAAAGAAAAACCATGGAATGAACATTTAACTGGTACTGTACAGACATTCGATTTAATTTATTCTGGCTGTTCTTTGGAATTATCTAAATGGACAATTCCACATTGAACACTGAATGGCGATGAATTACGGCCACAGCATCTGTCTGGTGAGCAGTCCTAGGCTTGATGATTCCGAAGAAAAATGTGCTCAGTCTTTATCAAACTTAATGCTTTTGCATATGTTCAGTGTGTGGAGCCTGTCTATGTTAAGGGGGGTTATAGCCTAGCACTAGCGCTAACCAATTCTAAATGGCACTAGCCGTTTGAAAAGTGGCTTAAGCTAAAAAAAAAAATAGACTGGAACAAATGATTCTAAAACGACAGCTTGCTGTTGGAACATATTTTACTTCAATCAACAAGTCTATTTGGAATTTGTGATAAAAAATAAAATTAAAAAGTCAGCATTAGGCAAGGAATGTAAGCTTATGTTCAATTATTATTTGTTGTGCCCTGCACATTATTATTATTATTATTATTATTTATTTGTTGTTGTTACGAAACAGGGGCAGGGACAGAGTTAGGAACAGGGACAGGGACAGAGACGGAGTGAGCAGTAAACAGTTTTTAATTTCCTGATCCTCCCCCAGGGCACTGAGAGAGATGGGTCTCCATAACATCTGCTAATATTTCATGCTAGAGAGGAGAGGAGGATATTGTATTTCTGTCCTCTGAGTGTGCTTTTCCAATCAATATCCCACCCGCTCTTATCTAACCCATCTCAGCGCTGGAGAACTCTCCTCTCAGCCCAACCGGGCTACGTACCAAATTGCAGCCTTTTCTCTACAAAGAGGCCCATGGGGCTTTGGTCAAAAGTAGTGCACTATATAGGGAATAGGGTGCCATTCTGGTCAAAAGTAGTGCACTATTTAGGGAATAGGGCTTTGGTCAAAAGTAGTGCACTATATAGGGAATAGGGCTTTGGTCAAAAGTAGTGCACTATATAGGGAATAGGGTGCCATTCTGGTCAAAAGTAGTGCACTATATAGGGAATAGGGTGCCATTCTGGTCAAAAGTAGTGCACTATATAGGGAATAGGGTGCCAGTAGAGACGCAATACGTATTTTTCTATAACGTAGCTACTGGGTCATAACAAAAGAAAGATGTGGTAATTGTATACAGGCGAGGGCCTATACTTTACACATTTAGTGGATATACTATCTTTTAAAGGTCCCAAAATAGAATGGTCGTTTGGTTTTCCTCTCCCCAACACAATATACAGTATGTGCTGTTGCCCACAGCAGGAGGTATGTATGCTAGGTATGAGTGGTGGACATGGAGCTGGGCATCATTTGACGCCAGATACTGTTTTATATTATATAGATGCATACACACCACATGTGGACACCTGCTGGTCGAACATTTCATTTCAAAATCATGGACATTAATATGGAGTTGGTCCCCCCCTTTAATGCTTTAACAGCCTCCACTCTTCTGGGAAGGCTTTCCACTAGATGATGGAACATTGCTGCTTTTAACAGCCTCCACTCTTCTGGGAAGGCTTTCCACTAGATGATGGAACATTGCCGCTATAACAGACTCCACTCTTCTGGGAAGGCTTTCCACTAGATGATGGAACATTGCCGCTATAACAGCCTCCACTCTTCTGGGAAGGCTTTCCACTAGATGATGGAACATTGCCGCTATAACAGCCTCCACTCCTCTGGGAAGGCTTTCCACTAGATGTTGGAACATTGCTGCTATAACAGCCTCCACTCCTCTGGGAAGGCTTTCCACTAGATGATGGAACATTGCCGCTATAACAGCCTCCACTCCTCTGGGAAGACTTTCCACTAGATGTTGGAACATTGCTGCTATAACAGCCTCCACTCCTCTGGGAAGGCTTTCCACTAGATGATGGAACATTGCTGCTATAACAGCCTCCACTCCTCTGGGAAGGCTTTCCACTAGATGATGGAACATTGCTGCGGGGACTTGCTTCCATTTAGTCACAAGAGCATGTTTACGGACATATTCAATCAATCCTTATCCCAGTCTGCTGTTCCCACATGCTTTCATAAGAAACTAGCTCCCTGGTATACAGAAAATACCCGAGCGGAAATGGCGCCACACCAAACTGGAAGTCTTCCGACTAGCTTGGAAAGACAGTACTGTGCAGTACCGAAGAGCCCTTACTGCTGCTCGATCATCCTATTTTTCTAACTTAATTGAGGAAAATAAGAACAATCCGAAATTCCTTTTTGATACTGTCGCAAAGCTAACTAAAAAGCAGCATTCCCCAAGAGAGGATGACTTTCACTTTAGCAGTGATAAATTCATGAACTTCTTTGAGGAAAAGATTATGATTATTAGAAAGCAAATTACGGACTCCTCTTTAAATCTGCGTATTCCTTCAAAGCTCAGTTGTCCTGAGTCTGCACAACTCTGCCAGGACCTAGGATCAAGAGAGACGCTCAAGTGTTTTAGTACTATATCTCTTGACACAATGATGAAAATAATCATGGCCTCTAAACCTTCAAGCTGCATACTGGACCCTATTCCAACTAAACTACTGAAAGAGCTGCTTCCTGTGCTTGGCCCTCCTATGTTGAACATAATCAACGGCTCTCTATCCACCGGATGTGTACCAAACTCACTAAAAGTGGCAGTAATAAAGCCTCTCTTGAAAAAGCCAAACCTTGACCCAGAAAATATAAAAAACTATCGGCCTATATCGAATCTTCCATTCCTCTCAAAAATTTTAGAAAAGGCTGTTGCGCAACAACTCACTGCCTTCCTGAAGACAAACAATGTATACGAAATGCTTCAGTCTGGTTTTAGACCCCATCATAGCACTGAGACGGCACTTGTGAAGGTGGTAAATTACATTTTAATGGCATCGGACCGAGGCTCTGTATCTGTCCTCGTGCTCCTAGACCTTAGTGCTGCTTTTGATACCATCGATCACCACATTCTTTTGGAGAGATTGGAAACCCAAATTGGTCTACACGGACAAGTTCTGGCCTGGTTTAGATCTTATCTGTCGGAAAGATATCAGTTTGTCTCTGTGAATGGTTTGTCCTCTGATAAATCAACTGTAAATTTCGGTGTTCCTCAAGGTTTCGTTTTAGGACCACTATTGTTTTCACTATATATTTTACCTCTTGGGGATGTTATTCGAAAACATAATGTTAACTTTCACTGCTATGCGGATGACACACAGCTGTACATTTCAATGAAACATGGTGAAGCCCCAAAATTGCCCTTGCTAGAAGCATGTGTTTCAGACATAAGGAAGTGGATGGCTGCAAACTTTCTACTTTTAAACTCGGACAAAACAGAGATGCTTGTTCTAGGTCCCAAGAAACAAAGAGATCTTCTGTTGAATCTGACAATTAATCTTAATGGTTGTACAGTCGTCTCAAATAAAACTGTGAAGGACCTCGGCGTTACTCTGGACCCTGATCTCTCTTTTGAAGAACATATCAAGACCATTTCAAGGACAGCTTTTTTCCATCTACGTAACATTGCAAAAATCAGAAACTTTCTGTCCAAAAATGATGCAGAAAAATTAATCCATGCTTTTGTCACTTCTAGGTTAGACTACTGCAATGCTCTACTTTCCGGCTACCCGGATAAAGCACTAAATAAACTTCAGTTAGTGCTAAATACGGCTGCTAGAATCCTGACTAGAACCAAAAAAAATTATCATATTACTCCAGTGCTAGCCTCTCTACACTGGCTTCCTGTCAAAGCAAGGGCTGATTTCAAGGTTTTACTGCTAACCTACAAAGCATTACATGGGCTTGCTCCTACCTATCTCTCTGATTTGGTCCTGCCGTACATACCTACACGTACGCTACGGTCACAAGACGCAGGCCTCCTAATTGTCCCTAGAATTTCTAAGCAAACAGCTGGAGGCAGGGCTTTCTCCTATAGAGCTCCATTTTTATGGAACGGTCTGCTTACCCATGTCAGAGATGCAAACTCGGTCTCAACCTTTAAGTCTTTACTGAAGACTCATCTCTTCAGTGGGTCATATGATTGAGTGTAGTCTGGCCCAGGAGTGGGAAGGTGAACGGAAAGGCTGTGGAGCAACGAACCGCCCTTGCTGTCTCTGCCTGGCCGGTTCCCCTCTTTCCACTGGGATTCTCTGCCTCTAACCCTATTACAGGGGCTGAGTCACTGGCTTACTGGTGCTCTCTCATGCCGTCCCTGGAAGGGGTATGTCACCTGAGTGGGTTGATTCACTGATGTGGTCATCCTGTCTGGGTTGGCGCCCCCCCCACCCCCCTCCCCTTGGGTTGTGCCGGGGCGGAGGTCTTTGTGGGCTATACTCAGCCTCGTCTCAGGATGGTAAGTTGGTGGTTGAAGATATCCCTCTAGTGGTGTGGGGGCTGTGCTTTGGCAAAGTGGGTGGGGTTATATCCTTCCTGTTTGGCCCTGTCCGGGGGTGTCCTCGGATGGGGCCACAGTGTCTCCTGACCCCTCCGGTCTCAGCCTCCAGTATTTATGCTGCAGTAGTTTATGTGTCGGGGGGCTAGAGTCAGTTTGTTATATCTGGAGTATTTCTCCTGTCCTATTCGGTGTCCTGTGTGAATCTAAGTGTGCGTTCTCTAATTCTCTCCTTCTCTCTTTCTTTCTCTCTCTCGGAGGACCTGTGCCCTAGGACCATGCCCCAGGACTACCTGACATGATGACTCCTTGCTGTCCCCAGTCCACCTGGCCATGCTGCTGCTCCAGTTTCAACTGACCTGAGCCCTAGGACCATGCCCCAGGACTACCTGACATGATGACTCCTTGCTGTCCCCAGTCCACCTGACCGTGCTGCTGCTCCAGTTTCAACTGTTCTGCCTTATTATTATTCGACCATGCTGGTCATTTATAAACATTTGAACATCTTGGCCATGTTCTGTTATAATCTCCACCCGGCACAGCCAGAAGAGGACTGGCCACCCCACATAGCCTGGTTCCTCTCTAGGTTTCTTCCTAGGTTCTGGCCTTTCTAGGGAGTTTTTCCTAGCCACCGTGCTTCTACACCTGCATTGCTTGCTGTTTGGGGTTTTAGGCTGGGTTTCTGTACAGCACTTTGAGATATCAGCTGATGTACGAAGGGCTATATAAATACATTTGATTTGATTTGATTCAAGAGGGCCACCATTGTTCCTGTTCCCAAGAAAACTAAGGTAACTGATCTAAATGATTATCGCCCCGTAGCACTCACTTCTGTCATCATGAAGTGCTTTGAGTGAAGTGCTAGTCAAGGACCATATCACCTCCACCCTACCTGACAACCTAGACCCACTCCAATTTACTTACCGCCCCAATAGGTCCACAGACGACGCAATCTCAACCACACTGCACACTGACCTAACCCATCTGGACAAGAGGAATACCTATGTGAGAATGCTGTTCATCGATTACAGCTCAGCATTTAACGCCATAGTACCCTCCAAACTCGTCATCAAGCTCGAGACCCTGGACCTCGACCCGCCCTGTGCAACTGGGTCCTGGTTGGAGTCTGTTTGATTGAGTGTGTGGACAGGTGTCTTTTATACAGGTAACGAGTTCAAACAGGTGCAGTTAATACAGGTAATGAGTGGAGAACAGGAAGGGCTTCTTAAAGAAAAACTAACAGGTCTGTGAGAGCCGGAATTGTTACTGGTTGGTAAGTGATCAAATACTTATGTCATGCAATAAAATGCAAATGAATTACTTAAAAATCATACAATGTGATTTTCTGGATTTTTGTTTTAGATTCCGTCTCTCACAGTTGAAGTGTACCTATGATAAAAATTACAGACCTCTACATGCTTTGTAAGTGGGAAAACCTGCAAAATCAACAGTGTATCAAATACTTGTTCTCCCCACTGTATATCCTGTACTCTATACCATCTACTGCATGTTGCTTATGCCGTTCGGCCATCACTCATTCATATATTTTTATGTACATATTCTTATTCATTCCTTTACACTTGTGTGTGTATAAGGTAGTTGTTGTGAAATTGTTAGGTTAGATTACTTGTTAGATATTACTGCATGGTTGGAACTAGAAGCTCAAGCATTTCGCTACACTCGCATTAACATCTTCTAAACATGTGTATGTGACAAATACAATTTGATGTCAGCGGTCTGTGCAGGCCAGTCAAGTTCTTCCACACCAATATTGACAAACCAGTTGACACTATGCATTGGGGCAGGTAGCGTTCTCCTGCCATCCGACAAACCCAGATTTGTCCGTGGGACTGCCAGAGAACGTGTTTCCACTGCTCCAGAGTCCAATAGTGGCAAGCTTTACACCGCTCCAGCCGACGTTTGGCATTGCGCATGGTGATCTTATGCTTGTGTGCAGCTGCTCGGCCATGGAAACACATTTCATGAAGCTCCCGACAAACAGTTATTGTGCTGATGTTGCTTCCAGAGGCAGTTTGGAACTCGGTAGTGAGTGTTGCAACTGAGGACAGACGATTTTTACGCGCTACGTGCTACAGCACTCCGCGATCCCGTTCTGTGAGTTTGTATGGTCTACCACTTCACGGCTGAGCCGTTGTTGCTCCTAGACGTTTCCACTTCACAATAACAGCACTTACAGTTGACCGGGGCAAATTTGACGCACTGACTTCTTGGAAAGGTGGCATCCTATGACGGTGCCACGTTCAAAGTTACTGAGCTCTTCAGTAAGGCCATTCTACTGCCAATGTTTGTCTATGGAGATTGCATGGCTGTGTGCTCGATGTTATACACCTGTCTGCAACGGGTGTTGCTGAAATAGCCTAATCCACTACTTTTCTAGCCACACTTTATCATATCTATTGTTGCAAATTCTAAGTCCATATTTGAAAGTTCTGCATGTTATGTTATGCTCCACAGTGGAGATCTGAACGTTACGCTCCACAGTGGAGATCTGAACGTTATGCTCCACAGTGGAGATCTGAAGGTTATGCTCCACAGTGGAGATCTGAATGTTATGCTCCACAGTGGAGATCTGAAGGTTATGCTCCACAGTGGAGATCTGAACGTTACGCTCCACAGTGGAGATGAAGCCATCCCAAAAGGTTAGCAAACAGAATCTAATTTCCACCCAGATGTTTGTTATATCAATAACTGCTGATATCCACATATCTCCAAACTGCAGTTGGTTATCTGAATGAGATTGGACGGCTATATTCAACCTGATGGGTTGGTTATCTGAATGAGATTGATTGGCTATATTTAACCTGGTGGGTTGGTTATCTGAATGAGATTGGACGGCTATATTCAACCTGGTGGGTTGGTTATCTGAATGAGATTGGACGGCTATATTCAACCTGGTGGGTTGGTTATCTGAATGAGATTGGACGGCTATATTTAACCTGGTGGGTTGGCATATATAGAGCTGCTAAAGATCATGTTGACCCATGAGATCTGTGAGTGTGTGTGAGTACAAAGCAACAGAATGGAAATGACTTGTAGATTATGTTAAACTGATAAGATTCAGTCTCCATGAAATGACTCCTGTACCTCTGCTAGTTCTTTGGGCTCTAAAGCCAGGTTACTGTAAAACACTTGACAACTACTGAAGTAAAAAAGGCCTTTGTATGTACATTTGAAGTCTGAAGTTTACATACACTCAGGTTGGAGTCATTAAAACTATTTTACATACACTCAGGTTGGAGTCATTAAAACTATTTTACATACACTCAGGTTGGAGTCATTAAAACTATTTTACATACACTCAGGTTGGAGTCATTAAAACTAGTTTACATACACTCAGGTTGGAGTCATTAAAACTAGTTTACATACACTTAGGTTGGAGTCATTAAAACTAGTTTACATACACTCAGGTTGGAGTCATTAAAACTAGTTTACATACACTTAGATTGGAGTCATTAAAACTAGTTTACATACACTTAGGTTGGAGTCCTTAAAACTCGTTTTTCAACCACTCCACAAATGTCTTGTTAACAAACTATAGTTTGGCAAGTCGGTTAGAACATCTACTTTGTGCATGACACAAGTCATTTTTTCCAACAATTGTTTACAGACAGATTATTTCACTTATAATTCACTGTATCACAATTCCAGTGGGTCAGAAGTTTACATACACTAAATTGACTGTGCCTTTCCAGAAAATGATGTCATGGCTTTAGAAGCTTCTGATAGGCTAAACAGCTTGGAACATTGTAGACCTCCACATGTCTGGTTCATCCTTGGGAGGAATTTCCAAACACCTGAAGGTACCACGTTCATCTATACAAACAATAGCATGCAAGTATAAACACCATGGGACCACGCAGCCGTCATACCTCTCAGGAAGGAGACGCGTTCTGTCTCCTAGAGATGAACGTACTTTGGTGCGAAAAGTGCAAATCAATCCCAGAACAACAGCAAAGGACCCTGTGAAGATGCTGGAGGAAACAGGTACAAAAGTATCTATATCCACAGTAAAACGAGTCCTATATCAACATAACCTGAAAGGCCGCTCAGCAAGGAAGAAGCCACTGCTCCAAAACCACCATTAAAAATCCAGACTATGGTTTGCAACTGCACATGGAGACAAAGATCTAACTTTTTGGAGAAATGTCCTCTGGTCTGATGAAACAAAAAAATAACTGATTGGCCATAATGAGTTGGAGGAAAAATGGGGAGGCTTGCAAGCCGAAGAACACCATCCCAACCGTGAAGCACAGGGGTGGCAGCATCATGTTGTGGGGGTGCTTTGCTGCAGGAGGGACTGGTGCACTTCACAAAATAGATGGCATTATGAGGATGGAAAATTATGTGGATATATTGAAGCAACATCTCAAGTCATCAGTTAAAGCTTGGTTGCAAATGGGTCTTCCAAATGGACAATGACCCCACGCATACTTCCAAAGTTGTGACAAAATGGCTTAGGGTCAACAAAGTAAAGGTATTGGAGTGGCCATCACAAAGTTCTGACCTCAATCCTATAGAATATTTGTTAGGAGAACTGAAAAAGCGTGTGCGAGCAAGGAGGCCTTCAAACCTGACTCAGTTACACCAGCTCTGTCAGGAGGACTGGGACAAAATTCATCCAACTCATTGTGGGAAGCTTGTGGAAGACTCCCCGAAACGTTTGACCAAAGTTAAACAATTTAAAGGCAATGCTACATAGTGCACTACTTTAGACCAGGGCTCGATTCCCTATATAGTGCACTACTTTAGACCAGGGCCCGATTCCCTATATAGTGCACTACTTTAGACCAGGGCCCGATTCCCTATATAGTGCACTACTTTAGACCAGGGCCCTATATAGTGCACTACTTTAGACCAGAGCCCTATATAGTGCACTACTTTAGACCAGAGCCCTATATAGGGGCGGCAGGGTAGCCTAGTGGTTAGAGCGCTGGACTAGTAACCGGAAGGTTGCGAGTTCAAACCCCCGAGCTGACAAGGTACAAATCTGTCGTTCTGCCCTTGAACCCACTGTTCCTAGGCCGTCATTGAAAATAACAATTTGTTCTTAACTGACTTGCCAAGTTAAATAAAAAATAAAATAGTGCACTACTTTAGACCAGGACCCTATATAGTGCACTACTTTAGACCAGGACCCTATATAGTGCACTACTTTAGACCAGGACCTTATATAAGTACTACTAAGTACTACTTTAGACCAAGGCACCCTTAGACCAGTCCTCTATTAAATATGTAAAAATGCCACATTACTCCCCGACCGTCACATAGACCAGCACCCATAATAATATACACACTGTAACACTCTCTATCTCTCATTATCTCTCAGAGTGACTGAGTGAAGCTAGCACAGCAGATTCCAGTATTCAGGGTTCATATTGTTAATTATTCAACAGTGGTTGTGGAGCTTCTGGCTACAGCTTTACACTGCATCCCAAATGGTGCACTATTCCCTATGTGGGTGCTGGTCTAAAAGTAGTGCACTATGTATGGAATAGGGTGCCATTTGGAACACAAGCCTTAGTGTAGTTTAAAAGAGCTGTAACATCAGGGATTCCAATTCTCAGAACTCCTGTTCTGTTCTGGTCATTATTAATCATCATCCAAAGAGAAAGCAGAATTTAGTCGCTGTGATGTAGTCAGTGATCACAGAATATGGAGTTATCCCTTTTTACTGCAACCGCAGCTGAAGGAGCAAACAGTAGTCATTGATCTCCCTCTCTCTCTCTACAACCCAGACCACCCATACAACAACAAATTGCTTGTTTTAACAACAACAACAACAACAACAAATCTGAAATACTAGGTGTTAAATCTGGGAATGTGTTATGGTGGATTAGGAATTTAAATAAATACAATTTATATATTAGAATTTAAATAAAATTATCCACAGCTATTGTTGCAACCCTTATCACAGGTCTGTTCAACCTCTCTTTCATATCGTCCGAGATCCCTAAAGATTGGACGACGAATCAATGCTTAGATACCAGCCCAGCAGTTTGGGAAAATCTCTCCAGTTTGATTGAGACCGACAGAATCGTACATTCTGCTTGTGCTTCTCTTAACACGTTATCCCATAACAATCTAAGACCCGTCTAAGAGTCCAAGACCCATCTAAGAGTCCAAGCTTGTTGTTGTTGTTGAGGCAAGTCAAAGTTCAGTAGCCGTAATCTACACAACTTGGTTAACAGTTGGGGTGGGCAGTACAAACGGGATTCTTCAATGAAGTGTTTGCTGTTATTCAACGAGAGAGGAGAGAGAGCTAGGCCCTACTGAGAGGAGAGAGAGCTGGGCCCTACTGAGAGGAGAGAGAGCTAGGCCCTACTGAGAGGAGAGAGAGCTAGGCCCTACTGAGAGGAGAGAGAGCTAGGCCGTACTGAGAGGAGAGAGAGCTAGGCCCTACTGAGAGGAGAGAGAGCTAGGCCCTACTGAGAGGAGAGAGAGCTCGGCCCTACTGAGAGGACAGAGAGCTAGGCCCTACTGAGAGGAGAGAGAGCTAGGCCCTACTGAGAGGACAGAGAGCTAGGCTCTACTGAGAGGACAGAGAGCTAGGCCCTACTGGGAGGAAAGAGAGCTAGGCCCTACTGAGAGGACAGAGAGCTAGGCCCTACTGAGAGCACAGAGAGCTGGAAACTACTGAGAGGACAGAGAGCTAGGCCCTACTGAGGCCAGAGAGCTAGGCCCTACTGAGAGGACAGAGAGCTAGGCCCTACTGAGAGGCCAGAGAGCTAGGTCCTACTGAGAGGACAGAGAGCTAGGCCCTACTGAGAGGACAGAGAGCTGGGCCCTACTGAGAGGACAGAGAGCTGGGCCCTACTGAGAGGACAGAGAGCTGGGCCCTACTGAGAGGACAGAGAGCTGGGCCCTACTGAGAGGACAGAGAGCTGGGCCCTACTGAGAGGACAGAGAGCTGGGCCCTACTGAGAGGACAGAGAGCTGGGCCCTACTGAGAGGACAGAGAGCTAGGCCCTACTGAGAGGACAGAGAGCTGGGCCCTACTGAGAGGACAGAGAGCTGGACCCTACTGAGAGGATAGAGAGCTGGACCCTACTGAAAGGACAGAGAGCTAGGCCCTACTGAGAGGACAGAGAGCTAGGCCCTACTGAGAGGACAGAGAGCTAGGCCCTACTGAGAGGACAGAGAGCTAGGCCCTACTGAGAGGACAGAGAGCTAGGCCCTACTGAGAGGACAGAGAGCTGGGCCCTACTGAGAGGAGAGTGTGAATCAGCAACTAGGTTCTACTGAGAGGACAGAGAGCAGCAGCTGGGTCCTACTGAGAGGACAGAGAGCTGGGCCCTAATGAGAGGACAGAGAGCTGGGCCCTACTGAGAGGACAGAGAGCTGGGCCCTACTGAGAGGACAGAGAGCTGGGCCCTACTGAGAGGACAGAGAGCTGGGCCCTACTGAGAGGACAGAGAGCTGGGCCCTACTGAGAGGACAGAGAGCTGGGCCCTACTGAGAGGAGAGAGAGCTAGGCCCTACTGAGAGGACAGAGAGCTGGAAACTACTGAGAGGACAGAGAGCTAGGCCCTACTGAGGACAGAGAGCTAGGCCCTACTGAGAGGACAGAGAGCTAGGCCCTACTGAGAGGCCAGAGAGCTAGGTCCTACTGAGAGGACAGAGAGCTAGGTCCTACTGAGAGGACAGAGAGCTGGGCCCTACTGAGAGGACAGAGAGCTGGGCCCTACTGAGAGGACAGAGAGCTGGACCCTACTGAGAGGACAGAGAGCTGGACCCTACTGAGAGGACAGAGAGCTGGACCCTACTGAGAGGACAGAGAGCTGGGCCCTACTGAGAGGACAGAGAGCTGGGCCCTACTGAGAGGACAGAGAGCTGGGCCCTACTGAGAGGACAGAGAGCTAGGCCTTACTGAGAGGACAGAGAGCTAGGCAATACTGAGAGGACAGAGAGCTAGGCCCTACTGAGAGAACAGAGAGCTGGGCCCTACTGAGAGGAGAGTGTGAATCAGCAACTAGGTTCTACTGAGAGGACAGAGAGCAGCAGCTGGGTCCTACTGAGAGGACAGAGAGCTGGGCACTACTGAGAGGACAGAGAGCTGGGCCCTACTGAGAGGACAGAGAGCTGGGCCCTACTGAGAGGACAGAGAGCTGGGCCCTACTGAGAGGACAGAGAGCTGGGCCCTACTGAGAGGCCAGAGAGCTGGGCCCTACTGAGGACAGAGAGCTAGGTCCTACTGAGGACAGAGAGCTAGGCCCTACTGAGAGGACAGAGAGCTAGGCCCTACTGAGAGGACAGAGAGCTAAGCCCTACTGAGAGGACAGAGAGCTGGGCCCTACTGAGAGGCCAGAGAGCTAAGCCCTACTGAGAGGAGAGAGAGCTAGGCCCTACTGAGAGGACAGAGAGCCGGGGCCTACTGAGAGGACAGAGAGCTGGGCCCTACTGAGAGGACAGAGAGCTGGGCCCTACTGAGATGACAGAGAGCTGGGCCCTACTGAGAGGACAGAGAGCTGGGCCCTACTGAGAGGACAGAGAGCTGGGCCCTACTGAGAGGACAGAGAGCTGGGCCCTACTGAGAGGACAGAGCTGGGCCCTACTGAGAGGACAGAGAGCTGGGCCCTACTGAGAGGAGAGTGTGAATCAGCAACTAGGTTCTACTGAGAGGACAGAGAGCAGCAGCTGGGCCCTACTGAGAGGACAGAGAGCTGGGCCCTACTGAGAGGACAGAGAGCTGGGCCCTACTGAGAGGACAGAGAGCTGGGCCCTACTGAGAGGACAGAGAGCTGGGCCCTACTGAGAGGACAGAGAGCTGGGCCCTACTGGGAGGACAGAGAGCTGAGAGAGCTGGGCCCTACTGAGAGGACAGAGAGCTGGGCCCTACTGAGAGGAGAGTGTGAATCAGCAAATAGGTTCTACTGAGAGGACAGAGAGCTGGGTGCTACTGACAGGACAGAGCTGGGCCCTACTGAGAGGACAGAGAGCTAGGCCCGACTGAGAGGAGAGTGTAAATCAGCGTGTGAATCAGCAACTAGGTTCTACTGAGAGGACAGAGAGCTGGGCCCTACTGAGAGGACAGAGAGCTGGATCAGCAACTAGGTTCTACTGAGAGGACAGCGAGCTGGGCCCTACTGAGAGGACAGAGCTGGGCCCTACTGAGAGGACAGAGAGCTAGGCCCGACTGAGAGGAGAGTGTGAATCAGCGTGTGAATCAGCAACTAGGTTCTACTGAGAGGACAGAGAGCTGGGCCCTACTGAGAGGACAGAGAGCTGGGCCCTACTGAGAGGACAGAGAGCTGGACCCTACTGAGAGGACAGAGAGCTAGGCCCTACTGAGAGGCCAGAGAGCTAGGTCCTACTGAGGACAGAGAGCTAGGCCCTACTGAGGACAGAGAGCTAGGCCCTACTGAGGACAGAGAGCTAGGCCCTACTGAGAGGACAGAGAGCTAGGCCCTACTGAGAGGACAGAGAGCTAAGCCCTACTGAGAGGACAGAGAGCTGGGCCCTACAGAGAGCTAGGCCCTACTGAGAGGACAGAGAGCTGGGCCCTACTGAGAGGAGAGAGAGCTAGGCCCTACTGAGAGGACAGAGAGCCGGGGCCTACTGAGAGGACAGAGAGCTGGGCCCTACTGAGAGGACAGAGAGCTGGGCCCTACTGAGAGGACAGAGAGCTGGTCCTTACTGAGAGGACAGAGAGCTGGGCCCTACTGAGAGGACAGAGAGCTGGAAACTACTGAGAGGCCAGAGAGATTGGTCCTACTGAGAGGCTAGAGAGCTAGGTCCTACTGAGGACAGAGAGCTAGGCCCTACTGAGGACAGAGAGCTAGGCCCTACTGAGGACAGAGAGCTAGGCCCTACTGAGAGGACAGAGAGCTAGGCCCTACTGAGAGGACAGAGAGCTAAGCCCTACTGAGAGGACAGAGAGCTGGGCCCTACAGAGAGCTAGGCCCTACTGAGAGGACAGAGAGCTGGGCCCTACTGAGAGGAGAGAGAGCTAGGCCCTACTGAGAGGACAGAGAGCCGGGGCCTACTGAGAGGACAGAGAGCTGGGCCCTACTGAGAGGACAGAGAGCTGGGCCCTACTGAGAGGACAGAGAGCTGGTCCCTACTGAGAGGAGAGTGTGAATCAGCGTGTGAATCAGCAACTAGGTTCTACTGAGAGGACAGAGAGCAGCAGCTGGGTCCTACTGTCTGCAGGTCACTAATGGTTTTCATGCACATTTTTCCACTTGAGAAATACTGCAACAAACATCTTAGCCAAATTGCGAGACTGAAGATCTCCTGTGCTATCAATTGATAAGACATCATTAGAAGAACGGATAACGAGAGAAATAAAAAATACTCAACCAACATGGTAGAGATAACACCTTAAATAAGCATCTTAAATAAGCATGCCCCTTTCAAAAAATGCAGAACTAAGAACAGATATATCCCTTGGTTCACTCCAGACCTGACTGCCCTCGACCAGCACAAAAACATCCTGTGGCGGACTGCAATCGCATCGTAATAGTCCCTGCGATATGCAACTGTTCAGGGAAGTCAGGAACCAATACACGCAGTCAGTCAGAAAAGCAAAGGCCAGAAATTTGCATCCTGTAGCTCTAATTCCAAAAGGTTTTGGGACACTGCAAAGTCCACAGAGAATAAGAGCACCTCCTCCCAGCTGCCCACTGCACTGAGGCCAGGTAACACGGTAACCACCGATAAATCCATGATAATCGAGAATATCAACAAGCATTTCTCAACGGCTGGCCATGCCTTCCTCCTGGCTACCCCAACCTCGGCCAACAGCTCCCCCCCCCCCCCCCCACCGCAGCTACTTGCCCAAGCCTCCCCAGCTTCTCCTTTACCCAAATCCAGGTAGCAGATGTTCTGAAACCTGGAGCCGTACAAATCAGCTGGGCTTGACAATCTGGACCCTCTATTTCTGAAACTATCCGCCGCCATTGTCGCAACCCCTATTACCAGCCTGTTCAACCTCTCTTTTATATCGTCTGAGATCCCCAAGGATTGGAAAGCTGCCGCAGTCATCCCCCTCTTCAAAGGGGGAGACACCCTGTACCCAAACTGTTACAGACCTATATCCATCCTGCCCTGCCTATCAAAGGTCTTTCGAAAGCCTAGTCAACAAACAGATCACTGACCATCTTGAATCCCACCGTACCTTCTCCGCTGTGCAATCTGGTTTCAGAGCTGGTCATGGGTGCACCTCAGTCACGCTCAAGGTCCGATATCATAACTGCCATTGATAAAAGACAGTACTGTGCAGCTGTCTTCATCGACCTGGCCAAGGCTTTCGACTCTGTCAATCACCATATTCTTATCGGCAGACTCAGTAGCCTCGGTTTTTCTAATGACTGAGTCGGCTTTCTATTCCGCAACAAAGCCTCCTTCACTCACTCCGCCAAACTTACCCTAGTAAAACTGACTATCCTACCGATCCTCGACTTCGGCGATGTCATCTACAAAATAGCTTCCAACACTCTACTCAGCAAACTGGATGCAGTTTATCACAGTGCCATCCGTTTTATCACTAAAGCACCTTATACCACCCACCAATGCGACCTGTATGCTCTAGTCGGCTGGCCCTCGCTACATATTCGTCGCCAGACCCACTGGCTCCAGGTCATCTACAAGTCCATGCTAGGTAAAGCTCTGCCTTATCTCAGTTCGCTGGTCACGATGGCAACACCCACCCGTAGCACGCGCTCCAGCAGGTGTATCTCACTGATCATCCCTAAAGCCAACACCTCATTTGGCCGCCTTTCCTTCCAGTTCTCTGCTGCCTGTTACTGGAACGAATTGCAAAAATCACTGAAGTTGGAGACTTATCTCCCTCACCAACTTTAAACATCTGCTATCTGAGCAGCTAACCGATCGCTGCAGCTGTACATAGTCTATCGGTAAATAGCCCATCCATTTTCACCTACCTCATCCCCATACTGTTTTTATTTATTTACTTTTCTGCTATTTTGCACACCAATATCTCTACCTGTACATAACCATCTGATCATTTATCACTCCAGTGTTAATCTGCTAAATTGTAATTATTCGCCTACCTCCTCATGCCTTTTGCACACAATGTATATAGACTTTTTTTTCTACTGTGTATTTGACTTGTTTATTGTTTACTCCATGTGTAACTCTGTGTTGTCTGTTCACACTGCTTTGCTTTATCTCGGCCAGGTCGCAGTTGTAAATGAGAACTTGTTCTCAACTAGCCTACCTGGTTAAATAAAGTGTTCTCAACTAGCCTACCTGGTTAAATAAAGGTGTTCTCAACTAGCCTACCTGGTTAAATAAAGGTGTTCTCAACTAGCCTACCTGGTTAAATAAAGGTGTTCTCAACTGGCCTACCTGGTTAAATAAAGGTGTTCTCAACTGGCCTACCTGGTTAAATAAAGGTGTTCTCAACTAGCCTACCTGGTTAAATAAAGGTGTTCTCAACTGGCCTAGCTGGTTAAATAAAGGTGTTCTCAACTGGCCTACCTGGTTAAATAAAGGTGTTCTCAACTGACCTACCTGGTTAAATAAAGGTGTTCTCAACTGGCCTAGCTGGCTAAATAAAGGTGTTCTCAACTGGCCTAGCTGGTTAAATAAAGGTGTTCTCAACTAGCCTACCTGGTTAAATAAAGGTGTTCTCAACTAGCCTACCTGGTTAAATAAAGGTGTTCTCAACTGGCCTACCTGGTTAAATAAAGGTGTTCTCAACTGGCCTACCTGGTTAAATAAAGGTGTTCTCAACTAGCCTACCTGGTTAAATAAAGGTGTTCTCAACTGGCCTAGCTGGTTAAATAAAGGTGTTCTCAACTGGCCTACCTGGTTAAATAAAGGTGTTCTCAACTGACCTACCTGGTTAAATAAAGGTGTTCTCAACTGGCCTAGCTGGCTAAATAAAGGTGTTCTCAACTGGCCTAGCTGGTTAAATAAAGGTGTTCTCAACTGGCCTACCTGGTTAAATAAAGGTGTTCTCAACTAGCCTACCTGGTTAAATAAAGGTGTTCTCAACTGGCCTAGCTGGTTAAATAAAGGTGTTCTCAACTGGCCTACCTGGTTAAATAAAGGTGTTCTCAACTGGCCTAGCTGGTTAAATAAAGGTGTTCTCAACTGGCCTACCTGGTTAAATAAAGGTGTTCTCAACTAGCCTACCTGGTTAAATAAAGGTGTTCTCAACTGGCCTACCTGGTTAAATAAAGGTGTTCTCAACTAGCCTACCTGGTTAAATAAAGGTGTTCTCAACTGGCCTACCTGGTTAAATAAAGGTGTTCTCAACTGGCCTACCTGGTTAAATAAAGGTGTTCTCAACTGGCCTACCTGGTTAAATAAAGGTGTTCTCAACTGGCCTACCTGGTTAAATAAAGGTGTTCTCAACTAGCCTACCTGGTTAAATAAAGGTGTTCTCAACTGGCCTACCTGGTTAAATAAAGGTGTTCTCAACTAGCCTACCTGGTTAAATAAAGGTGTTCTCAACTGGCCTAGCTGGTTAAATAAAGGTGTTCTCAACTGGCCTACCTGGTTAAATAAAGGTGTTCTCAACTGGCCTAGCTGGTTAAATAAAGGTGTTCTCAACTGGCCTACCTGGTTAAATAAAGGTGTTCTCAACTAGCCTACCTGGTTAAATAAAGGTGTTCTCAACTGGCCTACCTGGTTAAATAAAGGTGTTCTCAACTAGCCTACCTGGTTAAATAAAGGTGTTCTCAACTGGCCTACCTGGTTAAATAAAGGTGTTCTCAACTGGCCTACCTGGTTAAATAAAGGTGTTCTCAACTGGCCTACCTGGTTAAATAAAGGTGTTCTCAACTAGCCTACCTGGTTAAATAAAGGTGAAATAAAAAATAAATAAATAAATAAATTAAAAAAGTTATATTGAACTTGAGTATTCAAATACATATATTTTTAACACAAGGCCAGAACATAATATGGCAACAGTGCATAACAATGCCTAATTTACCATAGCCATTACAGATAACACATCGGTAATATAAAATAGAATAAAATAGTTTTCTGAAAGAGTGATCTTTTGAAACGGGCTTCAATTTGGCGAGTTTAAGGACACTTTTTTTTCCCCCCTCCAGGTTAAGAAACCAAAATCTTTTCGATATACAGAAGCTGGTTGAGAGAATGCCAAGAGCTGTCCCCGAGGCAAAGGGTGGCTATTTTGAACAATCTCAAATATAAAATATATTTAGATTTTTGGTTACTACATGATGTATGTGTTATTTCATAGTTTATACATCTTCACTATTATTATTAACGTAGAAAATAGTTTTAAAAATAAAGAAAGAAAAACCCTTGAATTGAGTAGCTGTGTCCATTTGGTACTGTACAGACATTCAATTTAATTGATTCTGTTTTTTTTGGAACGATCTAAAATGGACAATTCCACATTGAACACTGAGCGGTGATGAATTACGGCCACAACATCCGGGAAAAGGTTGATTTAGCGAGAAGAACTGTGTGAGGCTTGGCTTGGTTTCTTTTTGTTGTTGTGTGTCCCTGCGAATGCACATGTAGGACTATGGAACACTAGAGTCAAAAGCAAATTAACAATTGTCTTCAAGACACATTTAAAATAAATATATATATATATATATATATACACATTCAAAGCACACTCCACCGAATAGTTTTACAGTATTTTAGATTTTTTTGTATTTTTAGGTTTTAAATCACAGCGGGTACATTGTTTGCTTCGGCCATTTGGTGATGATGCCCTGTTTGTCTCAATAGATGGGTTTCCTTCCAATCTACGACAGATTTTCACGCGAATATTCTACAATCCGTATGAGATGTGTGTTTCCATCCAATTGACTTGTCAATTTAAAAGGTTTACAACGACGGAGTTTTATAGCCATCCCTCTGACTGTTTTGGTTTGCTTTGAAACGTCGGCTTTGTCACCCGAGAAAACGTTTCAAATTTGTCTTAGCGGCATTCATAATGTAGAGGAGGCTGGTAGCCTAGTGTTTAGAGTGTAGAGGTGGCAGGGTAGCCTAGTGGTTAGAGTGTAGAGGAGATAGGGTAGCCTAGTGGTTAGAGTGTAGAGGTGGCAGGGTAGCCTAGTGGTTAGAGTGTAGAGGTGGCAGGGTAGCCTAGTGGTTAGAGTGTAGAGGTGGCAGGTAGCCTAGTGGTTAGAGTGTATAGGAGGCAGGTAGCCTAGTGGTTAGAGTGTAGAGGTGGCAGGGTAGCCTAGTGGTTAGAGTGTAGAGGCGGCAGGGCAGCCTAGTGGTTAGAGTGTAGAGGCGGCAGGGTAGCCTAGTGGTTAGAGTGTAGAGGCGGCAGGGTAGCCTAGTGGTTAGAGTGTAGAGGCGGCAGGGTAGCCTAGTGGTTAGAGTGTAGAGGCGGCAGGGTAGCCTAGTGGTTAGAGTGTAGAGGTGGCAGGGTAGCCTAGTGGTTAGAGTGTAGAGGTGGCAGGGTAGCCTAGTGGTTAGAGTGTAGAGGTGGCAGGTAGCCTAGTGGTTAGAGTGTAGAGGCGGCAGGGTAGCCTAGTGGTTAGAGTGTAGAGGTGGCAGGTAGCCTAGTGGTTAGAGTGTAGAGGTGGCAGGTAACCTAGTGGTTAGAGTGTAGAGGCGGCAGGGTAGCCTAGTGGTTAGAGTGTAGAGGCGGCAGGGTAGCCTAGTGGTTAGAGTGTAGAGGTGGCAGGGTAGCCTAGTGGTTAGAGTGTAGAGGTGGCAGGGTAGCCTAGTGGTTAGAGTGTAGAGGTGGCAGGGTAGCCTAGTGGTTAGAGTGTAGAGGTGGCAGGGTAGCCTAGTGGTTAGAGTGTAGAGGTTGCAGGGTAGCCTAGTGGTTAGAGTGTAGAGGTGGCAGGGTAGCCTAGTGGTTAGAGTGTAGAGGTGGCAGGTAGCCTAGTGGTTAGAGTGTAGAGGTGGCAGGGTAGCCTAGTGGTTAGAGTGTAGAGGTGGCAGGGTAGCCTAGTGGTTAGAGTGTAGAGGTGGCAGGTAACCTAGTGGTTAGAGTGTAGAGGCGGCAGGGTAGCCTAGTGGTTAGAGTGTAGAGGTGGCAGGGTAGCCTAGTGGTTAGAGTGTAGAGGTGGCAGGGTAGCCTAGTGGTTAGAGTGTAGAGGTGGCAGGGTAGCCTAGTGGTTAGAGTGTAGAGGTGGCAGGTAGCCTAGTGGTTAGAGTGTAGAGGCGGCAGGGTAGCCTAGTGGTTAGAGTGTAGAGGTGGCAGGTAGCCTAGTGGTTAGAGTGTAGAGGTGGCAGGGTAGCCTAGTGGTTAGAGTGTAGAGGTGGCAGGGTAGCCTAGTGGTTAGAGTGTAGAGGTGGCAGGTAGCCTAGTGGTTAGAGTGTAGAGGCGGCAGGGTAGCCTAGTGGTTAGAGTGTAGAGGCGGCAGGGTAGCCTAGTGGTTAGAGTGTAGAGGTGGCAGGTAGCCTAGTGGTTAGAGTGTAGAGGTGGCAGGGTAGCCTAGTGGTTAGAGTGTAGAGGTGGCAGGTAACCTAGTGGTTAGAGTGTAGAGGCGGCAGGGTAGCCTAGTGGTTAGAGTGTAGAGGCGGCAGGGTAGCCTAGTGGTTAGAGTGTAGAGGCGGCAGGGTAGCCTAGTGGTTAGAGTGTAGAGGTGGCAGGGTAGCCTAGTGGTTAGAGTGTAGAGGTGGCAGGGTAGCCTAGTGGTTAGAGTGTAGAGGTGGCAGGGTAGCCTAGTGGTTAGAGTGTAGAGGTGGCAGGGTAGCCTAGTGGTTAGAGTGTAGAGGTGGCAGGGTAGCCTAGTGGTTAGAGTGTAGAGGTGGCAGGGTAGCCTAGTGGTTAGAGTGTAGAGGTGGCAGGGTAGCCTAGTGGTTAGAGTGTAGAGGTGGCAGGGTAGCCTAGTGGTTAGAGTGTAGAGGTGGCAGGTAGCCTAGTGGTTAGAGTGTAGAGGTGGCAGGTAGCCTAGTGGTTAGAGTGTAGAGGCGGCAGGTAGCCTAGTGGTTAGAGTGTAGAGGTGGCAGGGTAGCCTAGTGGTTAGAGTGTAGAGGTGGCAGGGTAGCCTAGTGGTTAGAGTGTAGAGGTGGCAGGGTAGCCTAGTGGTTAGAGTGTAGAGGTGTCAGGGTAGCCTAGTGGTTAGAGTGTAGAGGTGGCAGGGTAGCCTAGTGGTTAGAGTGTAGAGGTGGCAGGGTAGCCTAGTGGTTAGAGTGTAGAGGTGGCAGGGTAGCCTAGTGGTTAGAGTGTAGAGGTGGCAGGGTAGCCTAGTGGTTAGAGTGTAGAGGTGGCAGGGTAGCCTAGTGGTTAGAGTGTAGAGGTGGCAGGGTAGCCTAGTGGTTAGAGTGTAGAGGTGGCAGGGGAGCCTAGTGGTTAGAGTGTAGAGGTGGCAGGGCAGCCTAATGGTATCCTACAAATACCCTGTGCTTTATCACTTGGCCATAGGGGCATATAGACATAGGTGCAAAATGCAATCTTGTTAATTGATTATATTAGATATTAAAATGGACAGACTAGCTCAAATTATGACTATTCATTGATCATGATCATAATCCAATGGATTATTAATTTATGAATTAATAAAATAAAAATAAATCAAATTTAAAAGTAGGTGGTGAAATTGTATTGTTTATTTGGTATTATTTAACTGCAAAATGTATTTCTGATGTGCGTCAAGCACAACCTTTTAAATCAACAAGTCCATTTGGATGGAAACACACATCTCAAACAGGGCATCATCACCAAATGGCTGCAAACAATGTACCGGCTGAGATTTACAACCTGATAGCAATATGTCAGAATATCAATAAATGCTTTGGTGAATTATATTAATCATGCACCTCTTCTTACTCGACGTCATGGAAAACCTCTTATTTCTCTGACAGATATCATTCTCAGTTTGTTTCATATATAGCTAGGTAGTTTCCACTTTAAGAGATATTAATAATGTATGGAGTTGGCAGTAAGGCAACCTCACCAGACTCCACAGAGGAGAGAGATTCACAGAGGTCATAGTGAGGGAGGGAGACAGAGAAGGAGGGAGGGGAGCAGAGAGAGAGAGGGAAGAGAGAGAGAGAGAGAGAGAGGGCAGAGAGAGAGAGAGTGAGAATGAGGGAGGGGGGCAGAGAGAGAGGGAGAGGGCAGAGAGAGGGAGAGAGAAGGAGAGAAGGAGGGAGGGGGCAGAGAAAGAGGGAAGAGAGAGAGAGAGAGAGACAAGGAGGGAGGGGGGCAGATAGAGAGAGGGAGAGGGCAGAGAGAGAGAGAGAGAGAGAGAGAGAGAGAGAGAGAGAGAGAGGGAGAGGGCAGAGAGAGAGAGAGAGAGAGGGCAGAGAGAGAGAGAGAGAGAGAGAGAGAGAGAGAGAGGGAGAGGGCAGAGGGAGAGAGAGAGAGGGAGAGGGCAGAGAGAGAGAGAGAGAGAGAGGGCAGAGAGAGAGAGAGAGAGAGAGAGAGAGAGAAGGAGAGGAGGGAGGGGGGCAGAGAGAGAGAGAAAGAGAGAGAGGGAGGGAAGGAGGGAGGGGATCAGAGAAAGAGAAGGAGAGGGGCAGAGAGGGAGGGGGCAGAGAGAGAGAGGGAGAGGGGCAGAGAGGAAAGGACGGAGGGGATCAGAGAGAGAGAGAGAGAGAGAGAGAGAGAGAGAGAGAGAGCACACATTGCTTCAGCATCAATAACACACTAATAAAACAGAGAGATGTGTTACCTGTGTGAGAACATCTAGTTGAGCCACTATGTGTTCCAGGGTGCTGGCCAGACCAGCAGGCACCATGCCTTCTCTCTGGGTCTGTGTCTGGGGCGGAGGCTCGGTGCGTGTCAGCTCGACAGTGGGGGGCCTGGCTCTGGGAGCCCTGGAGGTCTGGGTGGGTCTGGAAGACAGGCTCCGGGTGACGCTGCCACTCCTACTCCTCACCTCCGTACGTAAGCCCCGCCCCTGGCCGTTACACAGCTCTGACTCAGGCGACTCCTTGAGAGGACAAGAAAAAAACATATCAACATCTGGGTGTCCAACAACTATCTATGGCCAGAGGTTTTACCTGACTATGTAAACTAACCAGTAAACTATGGGTCCTGAATATGACTAAGGACCAGACCATCTCTTTCGCTAGTATCCCTCCTCCTCAGAATAATTTCCCCTCAACTCCTGTTCAACATCTGGGTGTCCAACAACTATCTATGACCAGAGGTTTTACCTGACTATGTAAACTAACCAGTAAACTATGGGTCCTGAATATGACTAAGGACCAGACCATCTCTTTCGCTAGTATCCCTCCTCCTCAGAATAATTTCCCCTCAACTCCTGTTCAACATCTGGGTGTCCAACAACTATCTATGACCAGAGGTTTTACCTGACTATGTAAACTAACCAGTAAACTATGGGTCCTGAATATGACTAATCTCTTTCGCTACTATCCCTCCTCCTCAGAATAATTTCCCCTCAACTCCTGTTCAACATCTGGGTGTCCAACAACTATCTATGACCAGAGGTTTTACCTGACTATGTAAACTAACCAGTAAACTATGGGTCCTGAATATGACTAATCTCTTTCGCTAGTATCCCTCCTCCTGTTCAACATCTGGTAGACAGGTGGTCCTGCAACAAGGCCATCTTCTCTCTCCCTCCAAGGTGTGTAAATATTGACTTGTGTGGTCAGGGAGAAGTGATGCTCCCTGTGCCTGTCCACGTACACCCACTTTGTGTTGAGAGAGAGAGACGCGAGAGAGAGATGAGAGAGAGACGAGAGAGAGAGAGAGAGAGAGAAAGAGAGACACGAGAGAAAGAGAGAAACGAGAGAGAGAGAGAGAGAGAGACGAGAGAGAGGAGAGAGAGACGAGAGAGAGCGAGAGAGAGAAACGAGAGAGAGCGAGAGAGAGAAACGAGAGAGAGAGAGAGAGAGAGAGACGAGAGAGAAACGAGAGAAACAAGAGCTAGAAATGAGAGAAACGAGAGAGAGACGAGAGAGAGAGAAATGAGAGAGAGAGCGAGAGAGAGAGAGAAGTGAGACAGAGAGAGAGATAGAGAAGTGAGACAGAGAGAGAGAGAGAGAGAGAGAAGTGAGACAGAGAGAGAGAGAGAGAGAGAGAGAGAGAGAGAGAAGTGAGACAGAGAGACAGAGAGACAGAGAGACAGAGAGAGAGAGAGAGAAGTGAGACAGAGAGAGAGAGAGAGAAGTGAGACAGAGAGAGAGAGAGAGAGAAGTGAGACAGAGAGAGAGAGAGAGAGAGAGAGAGAGAGAGAGAAGTGAGACAGAGAGACAGAGAGACAGAGAGAGAGAGAGAGAGAGAGAGAGAGAGAGAGAGAAGTGAGAGAGAGAAGTGAGACAGAGAGACAGAGAGAGAGAGAGAAGTGAGACAGAGAGAGAGAGAGAGAGAAACGAGCGAAAGAGAGGAGAGACGGAGAGGAGGAGAGTTTCAATTGAGTCGTATGTACAGGATACTCATGGTATACACCGTTCAACCAAATGCTACTGACAGGTTCCTTCTGGACGAGGCAACAACAACAATAATAAATAATAATAAAGATAATGCAGAGAAAATAAGTTCATATTCATTTTTAAACACAATACAAATGTTTTAACTTAGGAAGAGTTCA
This sequence comes from Oncorhynchus clarkii lewisi, assembly GCF_045791955.1. Classification (NCBI taxonomy): domain Eukaryota; kingdom Metazoa; phylum Chordata; class Actinopteri; order Salmoniformes; family Salmonidae; genus Oncorhynchus; species Oncorhynchus clarkii. The sequence goes on from NC_092153.1 coordinate 84,138,944, forward strand.
TCGATCCTCCACCAAATTTCACAGTGGGTGCGAGACACTGTGGGCCAGGTCTTGTGGGCCTCTCCAGGTCTTGTAGGCCTCTCCAGGTCTTGTAGGTCTCTCCAGGTCTTGTCGGCCTCTCCAGGTCTTGTAGGTCTCTCCAGGTCTTGTGGGCCTCTCCAGGTCTTGTCGGCCTCTCCAGGTCTTGTGGGCCTCTCCAGGTCTTGTGGGCCTCTCCAGGTCTTGTGGGCCTCTCCAGGTCTTGTCGGCCTCTCCAGGTCTTGTCGGCCTCTCCAGGTCTTGTCGGCCTCTCCAGGTCTTGTGGGCCTCTCCAGGTCTTGTGGGCCTCTCCAGGTCTTGTGGGCCTCTCCAGGTCTTGTGGGCCTCTCCAGGTCTTGTGGGCCTCTCCAGGTCTTGTGGGCCTCTCCAGGTCTTGTCGGCCTCTCCAGGTCTTGTGGGCCTCTCCAGGTCTTGTGGGCCTCTCCAGGTCTTGTGGGCCTCTCCAGGTCTTGTCGGCCTCTCCAGGTCTTGTGGGCCTCTCCAGGTCTTGTAGGCCTCTCCAGGTCTTGTCGGCCTCTCCAGGTCTTGTCGGCCTCTCCAGGTCTTGTAGGTCTCTCCAGGTCTTGTAGGCCTCTCCAGGTCTTGTCGGCCTCTCCAGGTCTTGTCGGCCTCTCCAGGTCTTGTAGGTCTCTCCAGGTCTTGTGGGCCTCTCCAGGTCTTGTCGGCCTCTCCAGGTCTTGTAGACCTCTCCAGGTCTCGTATCCACTGTGAAAATTGGTGGAGGATCGGTGGTGACCTGAGGGTGCTTCAGCACGGCTGGAATCGGGCAGATTTGTCCTTGTGAAGGACGTATGAATCAAGCCACGTACAAAAGGTTGTCCTGGAAGAGAAAACATGCTTCCTTCTGCTCTGACAATGTTCCCCAACTCTGAGGATTGTGTTTTCCAGCAGGACAATGCGCCGTGTCACACAGTCAGGTCAGTCAAGGTGTGGATGGAGGACCACCAGATCCAAGACCCTGTCATGGCCAGCCCAATCTCCAGACCTGATCCCCATTGAAAACCTCTGGAATGTGACCAAGAGTAAGATAGATCACAGGCCATCGAACAAAGACGAGTTAGTTAAATATTTTGCACCAGGACTGGCATAAAGTCACCCAACATCAAGACTGGCAGATAGCATGCCAAGACGCATGAAAGCTGTCATTGAAAATCAGGGTTCTTCCACCAAATATTGATTTCTGAACTCCTCCTAAGTTAAATCATTTGCATTGTGTTTTAAAAATGAGCGTATTGTCTTTGCATTATTCGATGTCTGACAACACTGCATCTTTATTGTTCTTTCCATCAGTTGTCATTTTCTGTAAATAAATGCACTAAATTACAATATTTTTATTTGGAATTTGGGAGAAATGTTGTCAGTAGTTTATAGATTAAAACATAAATGTTAATTTTACCCAAACACATACTTATAAATAGTAAAACCAGAGAAACTGATAATTTTTGCAGTGGTCTCTTAATTTTTTCCAGAGGTGTGTGTGTGTTCTAAGGTCGGAGAATCAGAGCAGGTGGTCAGTCCTGTTAGAATCAGAGCAGGTGGTCAGTCCTGTTAGAATCAGAGCAGGTGGTCAGTCCTGTTGGGGTTGGAAACAGAGCAGGTGGTCAGTCCTGTTGGGGTTAGAATCAGAGCAGGTGGTCAGTCCTGTTAGAATCAGAGCAGGTGGTCAGTCCTGTTAGAATCAGAGCAGGTGGTCAGTCCTGTTAGAATCAGAGCAGGTGGTCAGTCCTGTTAGAATCACAGCAGGTGGTCTGTCCTGTTAGAATCACAGCAGGTGGTCAGTCCTGTTAGGGTTGGAAACAGAGCAGGTGGTCAGTCCTGTTAGAATCAAAGCAGGTGGTCAGTCCTGTTGGGGTTGGAAACAGAGCAGGTGGTCAGTCCTGTTAGGGTTGGAAACAGAGCAGGCGGTCAGTCCTGTTAGAATCAGAGCAAGTGGTCAGTCCTGTTAGAATCAGAGCAGGTGGTCAGTCCTGTTAGAATCAGAGCAGGTGGTCAGTCCTGTTGGGATTGGAAACAGAGCAGGTGGTCAGTCCTGTTGGGGTTGGAAACAGAGCAGGTGGTCAGTCCTGTTGGGATTGGAATCAGAGCAGGTGGTCAGTCCTGTTGGGGTTGGAAACAGAGCAGGTGGTCAGTCCTGTTAGAATCAGAGCAGGTGGTCAGTCCTGTTGGGCTTGGAAACAGAGAAGGTGGTCAGTCCTGTTAGGGTTGGAAACAGAGCAGGTGGTCAGTCCTGTTAGAATCAAAGCAGGTGGTCAGTCCTGTTAGAATCAAAGCAGGTGGTCAGTCCTGTTAGAATCAGAGCAGGCGGTCAGTCCTGGTAGAATCAGAGCAGGTGGTCAGTCCTCTTAGAATCAGAGCAGGTGGTCAGTCCTGTTAGAATCAGAGCAGGTGGTCAGTCCTGTTAGAATCACAGCAGGTGGTCAGTCCTGTTAGGGTTGGAAACAGAGCAGGCGGTCAGTCCTGTTAGAATCAGAGCAGGTGGTCAGTCCTGTTGGGGTTGGAAACAGAGCAGGTGGTCAGTCCTGTTAGGGTTGGAAACAGAGCAGGTGGTCAGTCCTGTTAGAATCAAAGCAGGTGGTCAGTCCTGTTGGGGTTGGAAACAGAGCAGGTGGTCAGTCCTGTTAGGGTTGGAAACAGAGCAGGTGGTCAGTCCTGTTAGGGTTGGAAACAGAGCAGGCGGTCAGTCCTGTTAGAATCAGAGCAGGTGGTCAGTCCTGTTAGAATCAGAGCAGGTGGTCAGTCCTGTTAGAATCAGAGCAGGTGGTCAGTCCTGTTGGGGTTGGAAACAGAGAAGGTGGTCAGTCCTGTTAGAATCAGAGCAGGTGGTCAGTCCTGTTGGGGTTGGAAACAGAGAAGGTGGTCAGTCCTGTTAGGGTTGGAAACAGAGCAGGTGGTCAGTCCTGTTAGAATCAAAGCAGGTGGTCAGTCCTGTTGGGGTTAGAATCAGAGCAGGTGGTCAGTCCTGTTAGAATCAGAGCAGGTGGTCAGTCCTGTTAGAATCAGAGCAGGTGGTCAGTCCTGTTAGGGTTAGAATCACAGCAGGTGGTCAGTCCTGTTAGAATCAGAGCAGGTGGTCAGTCCTGTTAGAATCAGAGCAGGTGGTCAGTCCTGTTAGAATCAGAGCAGGTGGTCAGTCCTGTTAGAATCAGAGCAGGTGGTCAGTCCTGTTAGAATCAGAGCAGGTGGTCAGTCCTGTTAGAATCAGAGCAGGTGGTCAGTCCTGTTAGAATCAGAGCAGGTGGTCAGTCCTGTTAGAATCAAAGCAGGTGGTCAGTCCTGTTAGAATCAAAGCAGGTGGTCAGTCCTGTTAGAATCAGAGCAGGCGGTCAGTCCTGGTAGAATCAGAGCAGGTGGTCAGTCCTGTTAGAATCAGAGCAGGTGGTCAGTCCTGTTAGAATCAGAGCAGGTGGTCAGTCCTGTTAGAATCACAGCAGGTGGTCAGTCCTGTTAGGGTTGGAAACAGAGCAGGCGGTCAGTCCTGTTAGAATCAGAGCAGGTGGTCAGTCCTGTTGGGGTTGGAAACAGAGCAGGTGGTCAGTCCTGTTAGGGTTGGAAACAGAGCAGGTGGTCAGTCCTGTTAGAATCAAAGCAGGTGGTCAGTCCTGTTGGGGTTGGAAACAGAGCAGGTGGTCAGTCCTGTTAGGGTTGGAAACAGAGCAGGTGGTCAGTCCTGTTAGGGTTGGAAACAGAGCAGGCGGTCAGTCCTGTTAGAATCAGAGCAGGTGGTCAGTCCTGTTAGAATCAGAGCAGGTGGTCAGTCCTGTTAGAATCAGAGCAGGTGGTCAGTCCTGTTGGGGTTGGAAACAGAGAAGGTGGTCAGTCCTGTTAGAATCAGAGCAGGTGGTCAGTCCTGTTGGGGTTGGAAACAGAGAAGGTGGTCAGTCCTGTTAGGGTTGGAAACAGAGCAGGTGGTCAGTCCTGTTAGAATCAAAGCAGGTGGTCAGTCCTGTTGGGGTTAGAATCAGAGCAGGTGGTCAGTCCTGTTAGAATCAGAGCAGGTGGTCAGTCCTGTTAGAATCAGAGCAGGTGGTCAGTCCTGTTAGGGTTAGAATCACAGCAGGTGGTCAGTCCTGTTAGAATCAGAGCAGGTGGTCAGTCCTGTTAGAATCAGAGCAGGTGGTCAGTCCTGTTAGAATCAGAGCAGGTGGTCAGTCCTGTTAGAATCAGAGCAGGTGGTCAGTCCTGTTAGAATCAGAGCAGGTGGTCAGTCCTGTTAGAATCAGAGCAGGTGGTCAGTCCTGTTAGAATCAGAGCAGGTGGTCAGTCCTGTTAGAATCAGAGCAGGTGGTCTGTCCTGTTAGAATCAGAGCAGGTGGTCTGTCCTGTTAGAATCAGAGCAGGTGGTCAGTCCTGTTAGAATCAGAGCAGGTGGTCAGTCCTGTTAGAATCAGAGCAGGTGGTCAGTCCTGTTGGGGTTAGAATCAGAGCAGGTGGTCAGTCCTGTTGGGGTTAGAATCAGAGCAGGTGGTCAGTCCTGTTGGGGTTAGAATCAGAGCAGGTGGTCAGTCCTGTTGGGGTTAGAATCAGAGCAGGTGGTCAGTCCTGTTAGAATCAGAGCAGGTGGTCAGTCCTGTTGGGGTTAGAATCAGAGCAGGTGGTCAGTCCTGTTGGGGTTAGAATCAGAGCAGGTGGTCAGTCCTGTTGGGGTTAGAATCAGAGCAGGTGGTCAGTCCTGTTGGGGTTAGAATCAGAGCAGGTGGTCAGTCCTGTTAGGGTTAGAATCAGAGCAGGTGGTCAGTCCTGTTAGAATCAGAGCAGGTGGTCTGTCCTGTTAGAATCAGAGCAGGTGGTCAGTCCTGTTAGAATCAGAGCAGGTGGTCAGTCCTGTTAGAATCAGAGCAGGTGGTCAGTCCTGTTAGAATCAGAGCAGGTGGTCAGTCCTGTTGGGGTTAGAATCAGAGCAGGTGGTCAGTCCTGTTAGAATCAGAGCAGGTGGTCAGTCCTGTTAGAATCAGAGCAGGTGGTCAGTCCTGTTAGAATCAGAGCAGGTGGTCAGTCCAGTTCAAGTGTTCAGCAGTCTGATGGAGAACTGTCTCTAAGCCTGTTATTATCAGACCTCATGCCCCGTAGAAGAGGAGACATTCTGAGCAGAAAACAAACCCTTGGACTTAAGGTTTAGAACCACAGCAACCATACAGTCAGTTCTGTTCTGCCCCCACTACGCATCTGTCCAAACCCAGCCATCATGAATGCCACGCACACACACACGCACACACACTGACTAACCCTCCCTGTGTTGTTGCACGGCCATTCAGTCTCTACCTAGTCATCAAGCTTAATCTCACTTCCCGTCTGCCAGAGAGACCAGAGGGGGGAGGGGTGTGTGTGTGTGTGTGTGTGTGTGTGTGTGTGTGTGTGTGTAGACATTTGACTTTGCTAAAAAAAAAATTAAAAAAATTAAAAAACATTCTGTACTGATTTCTATTGGTTGTTTGGCTCGACAATTATTTCTATTGGTTCTCTGGTGTGACAGGGAATGCCACAAGATGCATTTTTTAAACTATTTGGTAAATGGCGCTCGGCCATTTTTAACACTACTTGGTAAATGCTCGACCTTCCACAGACTCAAAACAGCCAGCCAGTGAAGCAGCCCGTGAAGCAGCCCGTGAAGCAGCCCGTGAAGCAGCCCGTGAAGCAGCCCGTGAAGCAGCCCGTGAAGCAGCCCGTGAAGCAGCCCGTGAAGCAGCCCGTGAAGCAGCCCGTGAATTCCACATATATGTTTTCCATTGTAGATACAGTGCATTGGGAAAGTATTCAGACCCCTAGACTTTTTCCACATTTTGTTACGTTACAGCATTATTCTAAAATGGATTTTAAAAAGTATTCCCTCATCAATCTATAAACAATAACCCATAATGACAAAGCGAAAACAGGTCTTTTCAGAAATGTTTGCACATTTACTACAAATAAAAACCTTACTCAGTAATTTGTTGAAGCACCTTTTGCAGTGATTACAGCCTCGAGTCTTCTTGGGTATGACGCTACAAGCTTGGCACACCTGTATTTGGGGAGTTTCTCCCATTCTTCTCTGCAGATCCTCTCAAGCTCTGTCAGGTTGGATAGGGAGCGTCGCTGAACAGCTATTTTCAGGTCTCTCCAGGGATGTTTGATCGGGTTCAAGTCCGGGCTCTGGCTGGGTCACTCAAGGACATTCGGAGACTTGTCCCGAAGCCACTCCTGCGTTGTCTTGACTGTGTGCTTAGGGTCGTTGTCCTGTTGGAAGGTGAACCATCGCCCCAGTCTGAGGTCCTGAGCGCTCTGGAGCAGGTTTTCATCAAGGACCTCTCTGTACTTTGCTCCGTTCATCTTTCTCTCGATCCTGACTAGTCTCCCAGTCCCTGCCGCTGAATAACATCCCCACAGCATTTCATTTTATTTAACCTTAATTTAACTAGGCAAGTCAGTCAATGACGGCCTACCGGGGAACAGTGGGTTAGGACAGATTTTTACCTTGCCAGCTTGGGGATTCGATCTTGCAACCTTTCGGTTAAACTCCAAGTGGGTTGCCATGTGCCTTTTACTGAGGAGTGGCTTCCGTCTGGCCACTCTACCATAAAGACCTGATTGGTGGAGTGCTGCAGAGATGGTTGTCCTTCTGGAAGGTTCTCCCATATCCACAGAGGAACTCTAGAGCTCTGTCAGTGACCATCGGGTTCTTGGTCCCTGCCAAAAGGAACCTAAAGACTTCCAGACCATGAGAAACAAGATGCTCGGGTCTGATGAAACCAGCATTTCCTCCATTCCTCCGTCTGGAGGAAACCAGACACCACTCATCACCTGGCCAATACCATCCCTACGGTGAAGCATGGTGGTGGAAGCATCATGCGGTGCCTGCGGTGAAGCATGGCACGGCAGGTAGCCTAGTGGTTAGAGCTTTGGACTAGTAACTGAAAGGTTGCAAGATCCCCTGATTGCTCAGTTTGGCCGGGCGGCCAGCTCTAGGAAGAGTCTTGGTGGTTCCAAACTTCTTCCATTTAAGAATGATGGAGGTCACTGTGTTCTTGGGGACCTTCAATGCTGCAGAAATGTTTTGGTACTCTTCCCCAGATCTGTGCCTCAACACAATCCTGTCTTGGAGCTCTACGGACAATTCCTTCAACCTTCAATGGCTTGGTTTTTGCTCTGACATGCACTATCAACTGTGGGACAGGTGTGTGCCTTTCCAAATCATGTTAAATCAATTGAATTTACCACAGGTGGACTCCAATCAAGTTGTAGAAACATCCCAAGGATGATCAATGGAAACAGGATGCACCTGAGCTCAAGTCTCAGAGCAAAGGGTCTGAAATCTTATGGAAATAAGGTATTTCTGTGAGGGTTTTTTTAAATTATAAATGTGCTAAAATTTCTACAAACCTGTTTTCACTTTGTCATTATTAAGATTATTAAG
>NC_092153.1:84151369-84168869 GCF_045791955.1 Oncorhynchus clarkii lewisi
AGAGAGAGAGGGAGGGATGGATGGCAAGAGAGAGGGAGGGATGGATGGCAAGAGAGAGGGAGGGATGAGAGAGAGGGAGGGATGGATGGAGAGAGAGAGGGAGGGATGGAGAGAGAGGGAGGGATGGATTGAGAGAGGGAGGGATGGATGGAGAGAGGGAGGGATGGATGGAGAGAGGGAGGGATGGATGGAGAGAGGGAGGGATGGATGGAGAGAGGGAGGGATGGATGGAGAGAGGGAGGGATGAATGGAGAGAGAGAGGGATGAATGGAGAGAGAGAGGGAGGGATGGATGGCGAGAGGGAGGGAGGGATGGAGAGAGGGAGGGAGGGATGGAGAGAGGGAGGGAGGGAGGGAGAGATTGAGGGAGGGAGGGAGAGAGAGAGAGAGAGGGAGGGATGGAGAGAGAGAGAGAGGGATGGATGGAGAGAGAGAGGGATGGATGGAGAGAGAGAGGGAGAGGGATGGATGGAGAGAGAGAGGGATGGATGGAGAGAGGGAGGGATGGAGAGAGAGGGAGGGATGAATGGAGAGAGAGAGGAAGGGATGGAGAGAGAGGGAGGGAGGGATGGAGAGAGAGAGGGCGGGATGGAGACAGGGAGGGATGGATGGAGAGAGGGAGGGATAGATGGAGAGAGAGAGGGAGGGATGGAGAGAGGGAGGGATGGAGAGAGGGAGGGATGGAGAGAGGGAGGGATGGAGAGAGGGAGGGATGGATGGAGAGAGGGAGAGAGGGAGGGAGGGATGGAGAGAGGGAGGGATGGATGGATGGAGAGAGGGAGGGATGGAGAGAGGGAGGGAGGGATGGATGGAGAGAGAGGGAGGGATGGAGAGAGAGGGAAGGAGGGATGGATGGATGGAGAGAGAGGGAGGGATGGAGAGAGAGGGAAGGAGGGATGGATGGTGAGAGGGAGGGATGGATGGAGAGAGGGAGGGATGGATAGCGAGAGGGAGGGATGGATGGAGAGAGGGAGGGATGGATGGAGAGAGAGAGGGAGGGATGGATGGCAAGAGAGAGGGAGGGATGAGAGAGAGGGAGGGATGGATGGAGAGAGAGAGGGAGGGATGGAGAGAGAGGGAGGGATGGATGGAGAGAGGGAGGGATGGATGGAGAGAGGGAGGGATGGATGGAGAGAGGGAGGGATGAATGGAGAGAGAGAGGAAGGGATGGAGAGAGAGGGAGGGATGGATGGCGAGAGGGAGGGAGGGATGGAGAGAGGGAGGGAGGGGGGAGAGATTGAGGGAGGGAGGGAGGGAGAGAGAGAGAGAGAGAGAGAGGGAGAGAGAGAGAGAGGGAAGGAGGGATGGAGAGAGAGGGGGATGGATGGAGAGAGAGAGGGATGGATGGATGGAGAGAGAGAGGGAGGGATGGATGGCAAGAGAGAGGGAGGGAGGGATGGCAAGAGAGAGGGAGGGATGAGAGAGAGGGAGGGATGGATGGAGAGAGAGAGGGAGGGATGGAGAGAGAGAGGGAGGGATGAATGGAGAGAGAGAGGGATGGATGGAGAGAGGGAGGGATGGAGAGAGAGAGGGAGGGATGAATGGAGAGAGAGAGGAAGGGATGGAGAGAGAGGGAGGGAGGGATGGAGAGAGAGAGGGCGGGATGGAGACAGGGAGGGATGGATGGAGAGAGGGAGGGATAGATGGAGAGAGAGGGGGAGGGATGAATGGAGAGAGGGAGGGATGGAGAGAGGGAGGGATGGATGGAGAGAGGGAGGGAGGGATGGAGAGAGGGAGAGAGGGAGGGAGGGATGGAGAGAGGGAGGGAGGGATGGATGGAGAGAGGGAGGGAGGGATGGAGAGAGGGAGGGAGGGATGGATGGAGAGAGGGAGGGAGGGAGGGATGGAGAGAGAGAGGGAGGGAGGGAGGGATGGAGAGAGGGAGGGAGGGATGGAGAGAGGGAGGGAGGGATGGAGGGAGGGAGAGAGAGAGGGAGGGATGGAGAGAGAGAGGGAGGGATGGAGAGAGAGAGGGAGGGATGGAGAGGGAGGGATGGAGAGAGGGAGGGAGGGAGGGATGGATGGAGAGGGAGGGATGGATAGAGGGAGGGATGGATGGAGAGAGAGAGGGATGGATGGAGAGAGGGAGGGAGGGATGATGGAGAGAGGGAGGGAGGGATGGAGAGAGAGGGAGGGAGGGATGGAGAGAGAGGGAGGGAGGGATGAGAGAGGGAGGGATGGATGGATGGAGAGAGGGAGGGATGGATGGAGAGAGGGCGGGATGATGGATGGAGAGAGGGATGGATGGATGGAGAGGGAGGGATGAATGGAGAGAGGGAGGGATGGATGGAGAGAGAGAGGGATGGATGAAGAGAGGGAGGGATGGATGGAGAGAGAGAGGGAGGGAGAGAGGGAGGGATGGAGAGAGAGAGGGAGGGAGGGGTGGATGGAGAGAGGGAGGGGTGGAGAGAGGGAGGGATGGATGGAGAGAGGGATGGATGGAGAGAGGGAGGCATGGATGGAGAGAGGGAGGGATGGATGGAGAGAGAGAGGGAGGGAGAGAGGGAGGGATGGAGAGAGAGAGCGAGGGAGGGGTGGATGGAGAGAGGCATGGATGGAGAGAGGGAGGCATGGATGGAGAGAGGGAGGGATGGATGGAGAGAGGGATGGATGGAGAGAGAGAGTGAGGGAGGGGTGGATGGAGAGAGGGAGGGGTGGAGAGAGGGAGGGATGGATGGAGAGAGGGATGGATGGAGAGAGGAAGGGATGGATGGAGAGAGGAAGGGATGGATGGAGAGAGGGAGGGAGGGAGGGATGGATGGAGAGGGAGGGAGGGAGGGATGGATGGAGAGGGAGGGAGGGAGGGAGGGATGGATGGAGAGAGAGAGAGGGAGGGAGGGATGGAGAGAGAGGGAGGGAGGGAGGGAGGGATGGAGAGAGAGAGAGGGAGGGAGGGAGAGAGGGAGGGAGGGATGGAGAGAGGGAGGGAGGGATGGAGAGAGGGAGAGAGGGAGGGAGGGAGGGAGGGAGGGAGGGAGGGAGGGAGGGAGGGAGGGAGGGAGGGAGGGAGGGAGGGAGGGAGGGAGGGAGGGAGGGAGGGAGGGATCGTTGGGCCAGTAAATGAAAGGTTGTTGGTACGAATCCCCGGCAAGGTGGAAAAATCTGTCGTTCTTGAGCAAGGCAGTTAACACCCATTCACAGCTGCTCCCCGGGTGCCGTGGACATTGATTAAGGCAGTCCCCCGCACCTCCATGATTCAAAGGGGTTGGGTTAAATTAGGAAGACATTTCGGTTAAATGCATTCAGTTGTGCAACTGCATCCCCTTATTTTACTGGATACAGAGAGATAAAAATGGTTAATCTGACTCCGGGGATGTATCCCTTTAAGGACAGAAGTATCCCTTTAAGGACAGAAGTATCCCTTTAAGGACAGAAGTATCCCTTTAAGGACAGAAGTATCCCTTTAAGGACAGAAGTATCCCTTTATAAGGACAGAATCCCTTCAAGGACAGAATCCCTTTAAGGACAGTATCCCTTTAAGGACAGAATCCCTTTAAGGACAGTATCCCTTTAAGGACAGAATCCCTTTAAGGACAGAATCCCTTTAAGGACAGAATCCCTTTAAGGACAGTATCCCTTTAAGGACAGAATCCCTTTAAGGACAGAATCCCTTTAAGGACAGTATCCCTTTAAGGACAGTATCCCTTTAAGGACAGAATCCCTTTAAGGACATTACCAGTGAAGCAGCATCCAACAGATGGAAAGACAGCACCATGCAATATAGAAAAAAGAGCTCGTTGCTGCTTGATAGGCCTACTTTTCCAATCTGATTGAGGAGAATAAAAACAATACAAAATACATGTTTGATAGTGAAAAACTAAGAAGCGGCATTCCCTACGTAAGGATGGCCTTCACTTCAGCAGCGATGAATTCATGAACTTCTTCGACGAAAAGATCATGATCATTAGAAAACAAATGACTGACTCATGAATCTGCATATTTCTCCCAAACTCAGACAGAACTGCAAGGACCTCGGATCAATCAATCAATCAATCAATCAATCAAGTGTTTTAATCCTGTATCTCTCGGCACATTCACAAAAATATTCATGGCCTCTAAACCTTCCATCTGTCTAGTGGACCCTATTCCAACTAAACTACTGAAAGAGCTGCTTCCTGTGCTTGGCCCTCCTATGTTGAACATAATAAACGGCTCTCTATCCACCGGATGTGTACCAAACTCACTAAAAGTGGCAGTAATATAGCCTCTCTTGAAAAAGCCAAACCTTGACCAATCAGAAAAAACTATTGGCCTATATCAAATCTCTGATTCCTCTCTATTTAAAAAAAAAAAAAAAAGCTTCCTGAAGAAATAACGTGTCTGGTTTTAGACCCCATCATAGCACTGAGACTGCACTTGTGAAGGTGGTAAATTACCTTTTAATGATATCAGACAAGGCTCTGTGTCTGTCCTCGCGCTCCTAGACATTTTTAACGCTTTCATCACAATCACCAAAAAATTTGGGAGATTGGAAAACTTAATTGGTCTACACAGACAAGTTCTTGCTGGTTTAGAAATAAATAAAAACCCTGGAATGAGTAGGTGTGTCCAAACTTTTGACTGGAACTTTCTTAATTAATATGATTCATATTATGGTGTTTCTATTCCAAGAAAAATGAAAAACTCCTTTAGGATGGAAAATATGGCGCTGTACAACGTGACGGTTGGGCTATTTAGCTAAAGAATCCCTGTGCCGTGCGGGCACGCGCGGGAGACTGGGGTTCAATTCCCCGACGGGGAGGAAGGAGTAGGCTGTCCTTGAAAATAAGAATTTGTTCTTAACTGACTTGCCTAGTAAAATTAAGGTTACACTGAGAGCATAACATTTCTACACCCTAATTTTCTAATTCTAGTCTAACCAATACCCAAACAGAGATTCAGTGAAAATTAAAATCTCATTGATTTATCAAGACCAGTCCCCCATGCTCGTCTCAGAGCCGTGTGAAACGATGCTGAAATTGTTGACCACAGCAGGTAAGGCTATTGCTTCAAATTGCATCTCTTCGTGCCAGGCTCCCCCCCCCCCCCCCCGCCCGCTCGCTATACTAGACTTTTGCGCCCCCTCGGGCTTGTGTGGTCGAGGAGATCTTCGTGGTCTCTCTCTCTCATTGCCATCACTCAGGACTACCTGGCCTGACAACTCCTATCTGTCCCCGTCACCCAGAACACATGGTTGTGCTGCTGATCCAGTTTCTGCTGTTCTGCCTGTGGCTATGGAGCCCTGTTTACCGGTAGTGCTACCTTGTCCCGGACTTGTTTACCGGTAGTGCTACCTTGTCCCGGACCTGCAGTTTCGATCCTCTCTCTCCACCACACCTGCTGTCTTGACCTCTGACTACTCAGCCGACATTTACTCCTGAGGTGCTGAACTGTTGCACCCACTACAACCACTGTGATTATTATGTGGGTAGTGCACTATGTAGGGCAAAGGGTGCCATTTGAGATGCAAGGGGAGAGAGGAACACAGAGGGACTAGGCCTACAACACATATTGTAGTGGACAGCGGGGCAGGGAATCAAACCCCGTGTCACTGGAGAGAAAGGGAAAAAAAAACTACACATCGCGCCAATAGTCTTCAGTTCAGTCTATAATGACCAGGCTGTAGTCTTCAGGTCAGTCTATGATGACCAGGCTGTAGTCTTCAGGTCAGTCTATGATGACCAGGCTGTAGTCTTCAGGTCAGTCTATAATGACCAGGCTGTAGTCTTCAGGTCAGTCTATAATGACCAGGCTGTAGCCTTCAGGTCAGTCTATAATGACCAGGCTGTAGTCTTCAGGTCAGTCTATAATGACCAGGCTGTAGTCTTCAGGTCAGTCTATAATGACCAGGCTGTAGTCTTCAGGTCAGTCTATAATGACCAGGCTGTAGTCTTCAGGTCAGTCTATAATGACCCGGCTGTAGTCTTCAGGTCAGTCTATAATGACCCGGCTGTAGTCTTCAGGTCAGTCTATAATGACCAGGCTGGGTAACAGCTATTAGAGACCATTACATCAGACAGAGGCTTCATCCCAAATGGTACCCCTCAGCATGTCACACGACATAGAGACCCCTCAGCATGATACACGACATAGAGACCCCTCAGCATGATACACGACATAGAGACCCCTCAGCATGTCACACGACATAGAGACCCCTCAGAGAGGAGGGAGGGGATGAGAGGACAGGGAGGGAGGGTGGAGGAGAGGGAGGGAGGGAGAGGGGGATAGACGGTAGAGAGAGAGGAAGAGGGAGATAGACAGGTGGAGTAGGAGCAGGGAAGAAACGAGGCAGCCTGGGAGGGAGGGAGGGAGGGAGGGAGGAAGGAAGGAAGGAAGGAAGGAAGGAAGGAAGGAAGGAAGGAAGGAAGGAAGGAAGGAAGGAAGGAGCATCTCCAAACCCAGTCCTTCCAGGTGTGCTGAAGCTTATATTCTTGGTGACAAACACACGACAGTCTCATTAGTACGCATATTTATTTACGGTAAGTCTATTTACTTTGTTTCGCAATTCCTGTACGATAATGAGTACCTACAGGCACTACTCATACATTCAGGTAGAGCAGTAACTCTCATTGGTACATTCAGGTAGAGCAGTAACCCTCACTGCATTCAAGTAGAGCAGTAACCCTCACTGGTACATTCAGGTAGAGCAGCAACCCTCACTGGTACATTCAGGTAGAGCAGCAACCCTCACTGGTACATTCAGGTAGAGCAGCAACCCTCACTGGTACATTCAGGTAGAGCAGCAACCCTCACTGGTACATTCAGGTAGAGCAGCAACCCTCACTGGTACATTCAGGTAGAGCAGCAACCCTCACTGGTACATTCAGGTAGAGCAGCAACCCTCACTGGTACATTCAGGTAGAGCAGCAACCCTCACTGGTACATTCAGGTAGAGCAGCAACCCTCACTGGTACATTCAGGTAGAGCAGCAACCCTCACTGGTACATTCCCAGAAGCACCAAGGCTATACTACTTCCTCCAAATTGGATCTCCTGCATCCATCTACTCTCAGATGAAGCTGCTGTAGTCTTCAGCTACTGATTTTTTTATTTACATTTTTAACCTTTATTTAACTAGTCAAGTCAGTTAAAAACCTCTTGAAGCTAGGGGGCACTATTTTTATATTTGGAAAAATAACGTTCCCAATGCAAACGGCCTATTTCTCAGGACCAGATGCTAGAATATGCATATCATTGACAGATTAGGATAGAAAACACTCTAAAAGTTTCCAAAACTGTCAAAATATTGTCTGTGAGTATAACAGAACTGATATTGCAGGCGAAACCCTGAGGAAAATCCAATCAGGAAGTGCCTCTTATTTTGAAACCTCTCTGTTCCTATGTATGCCTATCCTCCATTTAAAGGGATATCAACCAGATTCCTTTTTCTATGGCTTCCCTAAGGTGTCAGTCTTTAGACATAGTTTCAGGCTTTTATTTTGAAAAATGAGCGTGAAAGATCACATTGCGTAAGTGGATAGGTGGGGGCTCTCAGAGTGGGTTTTTGCGCTACAGAGTAAAGCCGCCATTGTTCCTCCCGCTGTTATTGAAAAACCTACACACTCGGTTGATATATTATCGAATACATATTTTAAAAACTACCCGAGGAATGATTATAAAAAACGTTTGACATGTTTCTGTGGACATTATGAAGACTATTTATAATTTCCGTCTGCGTTGTCGTGACCGCTCTTTCCTGTGGATTTCTGAACATAACGCGACAAACAAACGGAGGTATTTTGGATCTAAAAATAATCTTTATGGAACAAAAGGAACATTTGTTGTGTAACTGGGAGTCTCGTGAGTGAAAACATCCGAAGATCATCAAAGGTAAACGGTTCATTTGATTGCTTTTCTGTTTTTCGTGATCAAGCTTCCTGATGCTAAGTGTACATAATGCTATGCTGGGCTATCGATAAATTTACACAAACGCTTGGATTGCTGTCGCTGTAAAGCATAATTTCAAAATCTGAGATGACAGGTGGATTAACAAAAGGCTAAACTGTGTTTTTCAATATTGCACTTCTCATTTCATGAATATTTTTTAGTAATATTATTTGACTGTTGCGCTATGCTATTCAGCAGTTGCTGACGAAAATGATCCCGCGACAGGGATGGGTAGCGTTAAGAACAAATTCTTATTTACACTGACGGCCTACCGGGGAACAGCAGGTTGACTGCTTTTGTTCAGGTGCAGAAGGACAGATTTTTTAAAAACTTGTCAACTCGGGGATTCGATCAAGTAAACCTTTCGGTTACTGGTCCAACGCATTAACCACTAGGCTACCTGGCTCCCCTGATTGAGATGAGGAGGTTTCAACCATCAGGAGAACTACAATGACACCCTATTCCCTATATTTCCTGCACTACTTTTCATCAGAGCCGTATGGATAGGATGTTATTTGGGATGCAGCTTAGGGCCTGGAACCAATTACATCCTGTCACAGAGTCATCCCGCGAACATTCCCCCCCCAAAAAATCAGAGGGACATTCCAAACATTCCGTGGTATATGGTAGTTTACCTGCCTATGGAGCAAGGACTTCCTGGAGTCTCCAGGGAAAGCTGCTCCTCCTCCTGTACCTCCTCCTCCTAGAGCTGCTCCTCCTCCTCCTCCTCCTCCTGCAGCTGCTCCTCCTCCTCCAAGGTCGACGCAGGTCTCCGTCTGTTGTAGAACTTCTCCGTAGTCAGTTGATTTAAAATTAGTCTTCCACACCATAACCTGTGTTGGGTAGAAAAGTGGAAAACTGAGTACAACATGTCTATGACGGCCGGAGAGGATTGTTGACTAATTAGACATAATAATTAGACATAAATAATATCAAATATCTTCTCCGTTTCTCTCAAAACAGATTTAAAAAATCATTGCTCAATGAACAGGGTAACGGGGGCTTAGAAACTAATCAGAAAGTTTTTCCCTTCTTCTCTGTCTATCTTAACAAGCCGTCGGTGTGTATCGTTGTGGATAGTCAGATTAATATAATAGTTTGATTAAAATGTTTACATGCTTTTGCAAGAAGAACGGTTTCTCCTAATAGTCCTGTTTCCATGGACACGATTGGGACTCTTGATAAATGCAGAAAAATCGGCAATCACAAGAAAACGTTCAACAACAGCAACTCATGTTACTTTTGGGAGGCATTTTGGGACATTTAAAGTTTGTATGTGGAAATGACTTCTTAGACCCATAGATTTAGTTGTTCCAAACTTCACTGGCACTAAAGAAGGAGGCTCGCTCGGCTGCTGCTAGCACACACCCAGATCAAATACAAAGCTGAAAACGCCCATTAAGGTGTTTTACATGTCCTAATAATTAGAAATATTACTCTGAAAACGAGGTGTTTTAAATCAGCTATACTTACTTTGATTTTACGCTGATCAAGACAAGCACTGTGAGGTGGTTACTATTGTATAATCTGCCTTCTGCCATCATCAGTTTAATATATAATTATTACTGTGCATGTAAAACGTACTGAATTTGTGTGAGTGAGTGAGTGAGTGAGTGAGTGAGTGAGTGAGTGAGTGAGGGAGGGAGGGAGGTAGGTAGGTAGGTAGGTAGGTAGGTAGGTAGGTAGGTAGGTAGGTAGGTAGGTAGGTAGGTGTGCGTGCACAGTACATTCGGAAAGTATTCAGACCCCTTAACTTTTTCCACATTTTGTTAAGTTACAGCCTTATTCAAAAATTGATTCAATAGTTTTTTTTCATCAATTTACACACAATACCCCATAATGACAAAGAAAAAAAAGTTTTATAAATTTGTGCAAATGTATAAAATAAATAACTGAAATATCACATTTACATAAGTATTCAGACCCTTTACTAAGTACTTTTCAGAAGCACATTTGGCAGTGATTACAGCCTCGAATCTTCTTGGGTACAAAAGCAAATTTCAATTTACAATTTTTTTTTTATTTCGTCCTTTGAGCTTCTAGTATTGAAATCTATGCAGCCTACTCAATCACTTTTTATAGCTACAGTTTCAGGCCTCCTGGGCCGTATACAGCGTTCCTCACTGAGTTCCCTGAATTCCTATCGGACCTTGTAGTCATAGCAGATAATATTCACATTTTTGGTGACTTTAATATTCACATGGAAAAGTCCACAGACCCACTCCAAAAGGCTTTCGGAGCCATCATCGACTCAGTGGGTTTTGTCCAACATGTCTCCGGACCTACTCACTGCCACAGTCATACTCTGGACCTAGTTTTGCCCCATGGAATAAAAGTTGTGGATCATAATGTTTTTCCTCATAATCCAGGACTATAGGACCACCATTTTATTACGTTTGCAATCGCAACCAATAATCTGCTCAGACCCCAACCAAGGATCATCAAAAGCTGTGCTATGAATTCTCAGACAACCCAAAGATAACTAGATGCCCTTCCAGACTCCCTCCACCTACCCAACGAGTACAAAAATCATCTGAGGAACTCAATTTAACCCTAGATGCAGTCGCATCTAAATAAAACAAACATTTGTCATAAGAAACTAGCTCCCTGGTATACAGAAAACACCAAGCTCTGAAACAAGCTTCCAGAAAATTGGAACGCTACACCAAACTGGAAGTCTTCCGACTATCTTGGAAAGACAGTACCGTGCCGTATCGAAGAGCCCTCACTGCTGCTCCACCAAACTGGAAGTCTTCCGACTAGCTTGGAGAGACAGTACCGTATCGAAGAGCCCTTACTGCTGCTCCACCAAACTGGAAGTCTTCCAACTAGCTTGGAGAGACAGTACCGTATCGAAGAGCCCTTACTGCTGCTACACCAAACTGGAAGTCTTCCGACTATCTTGGAAAGACAGTACCGTGCCGTATCGAAGAGCCCTCACTGCTGCTCCACCAAACTGGAAGTCTTCCGACTAGCTTGGAGAGACAGTACCGTATCGAAGAGCCCTTACTGCTGCTACACCAAACTGGAAGTCTTCCAACTAGCTTGGAGAGACAGTACCGTATCGAAGAGCCCTTACTGCTGCTACACCAAACTGGAAGTCTTCCTACTAGCTTGGAAAGACAGTACCGTGCCGTATCGAAGAGCCCTTACTGCTGCTCCACCAAACTGGAAGTCTTCCGACTAGCTTGGAGAGACAGTACCGTATCGAAGAGCCCTTACTGCTGCTACACCAAACTGGAAGTCTTCCAACTAGCTTGGAGAGACAGTACCGTATCGAAGAGCCCTTACTGCTGCTACACCAAACTGGAAGTCTTCCGACTAGCTTGGAGAGACAGTATCGTATCGAAGAGCCCTTACTGCTGCTCCACCAAACTGGAAGTCTTCCAACTAGCTTGGAGAGACAGTACCGTATCGAAGAGCCCTCACTGCTGCTCCATCATCCTATCCTAAATAAGAACAATCCAAAATGTATTTTTGATAGTGTCGCAAAGCTAACCAAAAAGTAGCATTCCCCAAGAGAGGTTGGCTTTCACTTCAGCAGTGATAAATTAATGAACTTCTTTAGGAAAAGGTCATGATCATTAGAAAGCAAATTATGGACTATTACTCCAAAACTCAGTTGTCCTGAGTCTGCACGACACTGCCAAGACCTAGGATCAAGGGAGACACTGAAGTGTTTTAATACTATATCTCTTGACACAATGATGAAAATAATCATGGCCTCTAAACCTACAAGCTGCATACTGGACCCTATTCCAACTAAACTACTGAAAGAGCTGCTTCCTGTGCTCGGCACTCCTATGTTGAACATAATAAACGGCTCCCTATCCACCGGATGTGTACCAAACTCACTAAAAGTGGCAGTAATAAAGCCTCTCTTAAAAAAGCCAAACCTTGACCCAGAAAATATAAAAAACTAAAATCGGCCTATATCGAATCTCCCATTCCTCTCCAAAATGTTTGAAAAAGCTGTTGCGCAGTGTTCCGCAAGGTTCCGTTTTTGATTTGCTCCCACATATGCTGAGCACTTGTTGGCTGCTTTTCCATCACTCTGCGGTCCAACTCATCCCAAACCATCTCAGGTCATGTGATTATGGAGGCCAGGTTATCTGATGCAGCACTCAATCATTCTCTTTGGCCAAATAGCCCTTACCTGTGGTAACCATGCTGGTTAAGTGTGCCTTGAATTCTAAATAAATCACAGACAGTGTCACCAGCAAAGCACCCCCACACCATCACGCCTCCTCCTCCATGCTTCAAGGTGGGAACCACACATGCAGAGATCATCTGTTCACCTACTCTGCGTCTCACAAAGACACAGCGGTTGGAACTAAAAATATCAAATTTGGACTCATCAGACCAAAGGACAGATTTCCACTGGTCTAATGTCCATTGCTCATGTTTCTTGGCCCAAGCAAGTCACTTCTTATTGGTGTCCTTTAGTAGTGGTTTCTCTGCAACAATTCAACCATGAAGGCCCGATTCACGCAGTCTCCTCTGAACAGTTGATGTTGAACTCTCACTTGAACTGGTAACTTTAATGAACTTATCCTTTGCAGTAGAGGTAACTCTGGGTCTTCCTTTCCTGTGGCGGTTCTCATGAGAGCTAGTTTCATCATAGCGCTTGATGGTTTTTGGTCTGGTTTAGATCTTATCTGTCGGAAAGATATCAGTTCTAGGTCCCAAGAAACAAAAGAGATCTTTTGATGAACCTGACAATATTACATTTTTTTTTATTTATCCGTTATTTTACCAGGTAAGTTAACTGAGAACACGTTATCATTTACAGCAAGGACCTGGGGAATAGTTACAGGGGAGAGGAGGGGGATGAATGAGCCAATTGTAAACTGGGGATTATTAGGTGACCATGATGGTTTGAGGGCCAAATTGGGAATTTAGCCAGGACACCGGGGTTAACACCCCTACTCTCACGATAAGTGCCATGGGATCTTTAATGACCTCAGAGAGTCAGGACACCCGTTTAACGTCCCATCCGAAAGACTGCACCCTACACAGGGCAGTGTCCCCAATCGTTGCCCTACGGCATTGTGATATTTTTTAGACGAGAGGAAAGAGTGCCTCCTACTGGCCCTCCAACACCACTTCCAGCAACATCTGGTCTACCATCCAGGGACTGACCAGGACCAACCCTGCTTAGCTTCAGAAGCAAGCCAGCAATTAATCTTGATGGTTGTACAGTCGTCTCAAATAAAACTGTGAAGGACCTCGGCGTTACTCTGGACCCTGATCTCTCTTTTGACAAATATATCAAGAATGTTTCAAGGACAGCTTTTTTCCATCTACGTAACATTGTAAAAATCAGAAACCTTCTGTCCAAAAATCATGAAGAAAAATGTATCCATGCTTTTGTCACTTCTAGGTTAGACTACTGCAATGCTCTACTTTCCGGCTACCCGGATAAAGCACTAAATAAACTTCAGTTAGTGCTAAATACGGCTGCTAGAATCTTGACTAGAACCCCAAAATTTGATTGTATTACTCCAGTGCTAGCCTCTCTACACTGGCTTCCTGTTAAGGCAACGGCTGATTTCAAGGTTTTACTGCTAACCTACAAAGCATTACATGAGCTTGCTCCTACCTATCTTTCCGATTTGGTCCTGCCGTACATACCTACACGTACGCTACAGTCACAAGACGCAGGCCTCCTAACTGTCCCTAGAATTTCTAAGCAAACAGCTGGAGGCAGGGCTTTCTCCTATAGAGCTCAATTTTTATGGAATTGTCTGCATACCCATGTGAGAGACGCAGACTCGGTCTCAACCTTTAAGTCTTTACTGAAGACTCATCTCTTCAGTGGGTCATATGATTGAGAGTAGTCTGGCCCAGGAGTGTGAAGGTGAACGGAAAGGCACTGGAGCAACGAACCGCCCTTGCTGTCTCTGCTTCCCGGTTCCCCTCTCTCCACTGGGATTATCTGCCTCTCACCCTATTACAGGGGCTGAGTCACTGGCTTACTGGTGCTCTTCCATGCCGTCCCTAGGAAGTGTGCGTCACTTGAGTAGGGTTGAGTCACTGACGTAATCTTCCTGTCTGGGTTGGCGCCCCCCCTTGGTTTGCGCCGTGGCGGAGATCTGTGGTCTATACTCGGCTTTGTCTCAGAATGGTAACATTGTGGTTGAAGATATCCCTCTAGTGGTGTGGGGGCTGTGCTTTGGCAAAGTGGGTGGGGTTATATCCTGCCTGTTTGGCCATGTCCGGGGGTATTGTCAGACGGGGCCACAGTGGCTTCCGACCACTCCTGTCTCAGCCTCCAGTATTTATGCTGCAGTAGTTTATGTGTCGGTGGGCTAGGGTCAGTTTGTTATATCTGGAGTATTTCTCCTGTCTTATCCAGTGTCCTGTGTGAATTTAAGTATGGTCTCTCTAATTCTCTCTTTCTTTCTCTGAGGACCTGAGCCCTACTTGGCCGGATGACTCCTTGCTGTCCCCAGTCCACCTGGCCGTGCTGCAGCTCCAGTTTTCTGCCTGCGGCTATGGAACATGACCTGTTCACTGGACGTGCTACCTGTCCCAGACCTGCTGTTTTCAACTCTCTAGAGACAGCAGGAGCGGTAGAGATACTCTGAATGATCGGCTATGAAAAGCCAACTGACATTTACGCCTGAGGTGCTGACTTGTTGCTCTATCGACAACCACTGTGATTATTATTATTTGACCCTGCTGGTCTATCTATGAACATCTTGGCCATGTTCTGTTATAATCTCCACCTGGCACAGCCAGAAGAGGACTTTGCCACCCCTCATAGCCTGGTTCCTCTCTAGGTTTCTTCCTATGTTCTGGCCTTTCTAGGGAGTTTTTCCTAGCCACCGCGCTTCTACACCTGCATTGCTTGCTGTTTGGGGTTTCAGGCTGGGTTTCTGTACAGCACTTTGTGACATCAGCTGATGTAAGAAGGGCTTTATAAATTAATTTGATTGATTGATTTGACGTTTCAAGCTTGGCACACCTGTATTTAGGGAGTTTCTCCCATTCTTCTCTGCAAATCCTCTCAAGCTTTGTCTGGTTGGATGGAGAGGCTGCACAGAAGTCTGCACAGATATTTTCAGGTCTCTTCAGAGATGCTTGATCGGGTTCAAGTCCGGGCTCTGGCTGGGCCACTCAAGGACATTCAGAGACTTGTCCTGAAGCCGCTGCTGTGTTGTCTTGGTTGTGTGCTTAGGGTCGTTGTCCTGTTGAAAGGTGAACCTTTGCCCCAGTCTGAGGTCCTGAGCACTCTGGAGCAGGTTTTTAATCAAGGATCTATCAAGGATCTCTCTGTACTTGTTTATCATGGTCTGAGAGTCTTTAGGTGCCTTTTGGCAAACTAAAGGCGGGCTGTCTTGTACCTTTACTGAGGAGTGGCTTCTGTCTGGCCACTCTATCATAAAGGCCAGATTAGTGGAGTGCTGCAGAGATGGCTGTCCTTCTGGAAGGTTCTCCAATATCCACAGAGGAACTCTGGTGCTCTGTCAGAGTGACCATCGGGTTCTTGGTCACCTCACTGACCAAGGCCCGTCTCCCCCGATTGCTCGGTTTGGCCGGGCGGCCAGATCTACGATCTGTTGGATCCAAACTTCTTCCATTTAAGAATGATGGAGGCCACTGTGTTCTTGGGGACCTTCAATGCTGCAGAAATGTGTTGGTACCCTTCCCCGGATCTGTGCCTCGACACAATCCTGTCTCTGAGCTTTACAGACAATTCCTTCGACCTCATGTCTTGGTTTTTGCTCTGACATGCACTGTCAACTGTAGGACCTTATATAGACAGGTGTGTCCCTTTTCAAATCATGTCCAATCAATTAATTTTACCACAGGTGGACACCAATCAAGTCAGAGAAACATCTCAAGGATGATCAATGGAAACAGGATGCAGCTGAGCTGAATTTCGAGTCTCATATCAAAGGGTCTGAATACTTATGTAGATAAGGTATTTATTTTATTTTTTTATATATTTGCAAAATTTCTACAAACCTGTTTTTGCTTTGTTGTTATGGGGTATTGTGTGTAGATTGATGAGATGTTTTATTTATTTAATCCATTTTAGAGTAAGGCTGTAACGTAACAAAATGTGGAAAAAAGTAAAGGGGTCTAAATAATTTCCGAATTCTCTGTGTGTGTGTCAGGGAACAGCAGGCTGCCACAGTCTCCATCACGTGCCAGAAGAGAGGAGGGAAGAAGAGAGGAGAGAAGAAGAGAGGAGGGAACAGCAGGCTGCCACAGTCTCCATCACCTGCCAGAAGAGAGGAGGGAAGAAGAGAGGAGAGAAGAAGAGAGGAGAGAAGAAGAGAGGAGGGAACAGCAGGCTGCCACAGTCTCCATCACATGCCAGAAGAGAGGAGGGAAGAAGAGAGGAGAGAAGAAGAGAGGAGGGAAGAAGAGAGGAGAGAAGAAGATAGGAGGGAACAGCAGGCTGCCACAGTCTCCATCACGTGCCAGAAGAGGAGGGAAGAAGAAAGGAGAGAAGAAGAGAGGAGGGAAGAAGAGAGGAGAGAAGAAGAGAGGAGGGAACAGCAGGCTGCCACAGTCTCCATCACGTGCCAGAAGAGAGGAGGGAAGAAGAGAGGAGAGAAGAAGAGAGGAGGGAAGAAGAGAGGAGGGAAGAAGAGAGGAGGGAACAGCAGGCTGCCACAGTCTCCATCACGTGCCAGAAGAGAGGAGGGAAGAAGAGAGGAGAGAAGAAGAGAGGAGGGAAAAGCAGGCTGCCACAGTCTCCATCACGTGCCAGAAGAGGAGGGAAGAAGAGAGGAGGGAAGAAGAGAGGAGAGAAGAAGAGAGGAGAGAAGAAGAGAGGAGGGAACAGCAGGCTGCCACAGTCTCCATCACATGCCAGAAGGGAGGAGGGAAGAAGAGAGGAGAGAAGAAGAGAGGAGGGAAGAAGAGAGGAGAGAATAAGAGATGAGGGAACAGCAGGCTGCCACAGTCTCCATCACGTGCCAGAAGAGGAGGGAATAAGAGAGGAGAGAAGAAGAGAGGAGGGAAGAAGAGAGGAGAGAAGAAGAGAGGAGGGAACAGCAGGCTGCCACAATCTCCATCACATGCCAGAAGAGAGGAGGGAAGAAGAGAGGAGAGAAGAAGAGAGGAGGGAACAGCAGGCTGCCACAATCTCCATCACATGCCAGAAGAGAGGAGGGAACAGGACTTGACGATTATATCATCAAATTTGTGAAAACGTAATTGAAGATGTATATGTGACTCGTTTGAGGAAACTAGGCGTATGTGTCACTACTTCACAGGAGCGCCGTTTGAACGTAAACTTGTTTTATTTTTTTTATCAAAATCAGTTTTTTTTTGGCAGAAATGTCTTCTGGAACATGTTAATTTTCACGTGCCTTAATAACAAACTTGTGTGCCATCTGTAAATACGAATACAATGGTGAAATTATGAGTCTAGTTGGTTTTGCCACAGAAAAAGCCAGCAACGTTCCTGCTAGCCATGATTGGCTGAGATAATGAGTGGGCTGGACATAACGAGAGATGAGTTCTGATTGGTCTGCCATGTAGCTTCTGTCTATAACATGAGCTGGTCAGTATGTCCAAGTAATCCTTTCTAATGTGTCTTTTTTTATAAAGACATCACGTAGTAGAACTGTATCAGTGTTGCTCTCCACTTTCAGGAGGACCGAGTTTTGAAAT
>NC_092153.1:84176369-84206369 GCF_045791955.1 Oncorhynchus clarkii lewisi
CACAGCATCAGAATACACCATGTGGGTTGACAGAGACAGATATTTGAAGGTGAGAAGTCATCGTGACAACACCACCTACTTCCCCAGCACAAAGGAGTGCCTCTTCCAAACCTACTGCTAAAATAAAAACACTTCTCTTTGAGGCTCATACAGCATTCTAAAGGGAGAAGAGAAGAATTATAAAAAGAGGGAAGAGAAGGAGAGAAAAATAACATATGTGAAAGAGAGTAGAAAGAGACAGAGAGAAAGAGAGATAACAGACAAAACAGAGAGATAACAGACATAACACAGAGAGAGAGAGAGAGACAGAGAGAGACAGAGAGAGAGAGACAGAGAGAGAGAGACAGAGAGAGAGACAGAGAGAGAGACAGAGAGAGAGACAGAGAGAGAGACAGAGAGAGAGAGACAGAGAGAGATAACAGACATAACAGAGAGAGAGATAGAGAAAGAGAGAGACAGAGAGAGCGTCAACAGTAACCTTGGGAAAATCCTCTGTATTATCATTAACAGCAGACTTGTACATTTCCTCAATGAAAACAATGTACTGAGCAAATGTCAAATTGGCTTTTTACCAAATTACCGTACAACAGACCATGTATTCACCCTGCACACCCTAATTGACAACCAAACAAACCAAAACAAAGGCAAAGTCTTCTCATGCTTTGTTGATTTCAAAAAAGCCTTCGACTCAATTTGGCATGAGGGTCTGCTATACAAATTGATGGAAAGTGGTGTTGGGGGTAAAAGATACAACGTTATAAAATCCATGTACACAAACAACAAGTGTGCGGTTAAAATTGGCCAAAAACACACAAATTTATTCACACAGGGTCGTGGGGCGAGACAGGGATGCAGCTTAAGCCCCACCCTCTTCAACATATATATCAACAATATGCAGCACCCGGCCTACTAGAATCCCAAGTCAAATGTCTACTGTTTGCTGATGATCTGGTGCTTCTGTCACCAACCAAGGAGGGCCTACAGCAGCACCTAAATCTTCTGCACAGGTTCACAGTCTCAAATCTCTGGAAGACTGAAACAGGTTTCCCTCAAGAATATCCCTGTATTTAGCTCCATCCATCATTCCTTCAATTCTGACCAGTTTCCCACAGCATGACCCTGCCAATGAAAAACATCTGCCACCACCATGCTTCATTGTGGGGATGGTGTTCTCGGGGTGATGAGAGGTGTTGGGTTTGCGCCAGACATAGAGTTTTCCTTGATGGCCAAACAGCTCAATTTTAGTCGCATCTGACCAGAGTACATTCTCCATATGTTTGGGGAGTCTCCCCCATGCCTTTTGGCGAACACCAAACTTGTTTGCTTATTTTTGTCTTTAAGCAATGGCCTTTTTCAGGCCACTCTTCCGTAAAGCCCAGCTCTGTGGAGTGTACGGCTTAAAGTGGTCCTATGGACAAATACTCCAATCTCCAATGTGGAGCTTTGCAGCTCCTTCAGGGTTATCTTTGGTCTCTTTGTTGCCTCTCTGATTAATGTCCTCCTTGCCTGGTCCGTGAGTTTTGGTGGGCGGCCCTCTCTTGGCAGGTTTGTTGTGGTGCCATATTCTTTCCATTTTTTAATAATGGATTTAATGGTGCTCTGTGGGATGTTCAAAGTTTCTGATATTTTTTTCTAACCCAACCCTGATCTGTACTTCTCCACAACTTTGTCCCTGACCTGTTTGGAGAGCTCCTTGGTCTTCATGGTGCCACTTGCTTAGTGGTGCCACTTATTTAGGACTTCATTCCAAAGGGGTGAGTCTTTTTTTTTTCATTTCACTTCACCAATTTGGACTATTTACTATGTTAATTACATGAAATCCAAGTTAAAATCCATTTAAATTACTGGTTGTAATGCAACAAAATAGGACAAATGCCAAGGGGGATGAATTCATTTGCCCATTTTCACACTGTAACAGAGAGAGACAGACATAAAATGAGAAGAAGGCAGACGTGACCCAAACCTCTCCTGTAAATTTTATTTACAAATTTTGTACATAATCTTTTACGCCACTGTCCCTTTTGAACGAAATTAACAGGACTGCGATTATCAGGACTGCGATTACTCACCACGGACTGGCAGAATCCTTTTTTTCCTTTAACGAGTCTGACGAGCCTGACGCGAACGAGAATACTGCTTTCTCGGGAACAAGCCCAGATCGCCGTGATTTGCGTGAAGAGGTGGAGAAAAAGGGGCCGGAGGGCAGGCTGCCTTCTGAGAATTCATAGGCGATCAAATAAACCCCCACTTCCTTCCATTCTGCTGGCAAACGTGCAATCTTTGGAGAATAAAATAGATGACCTACGGGGAAGATTAAACTACCAAAGGGACATTCAAAACTGTAACATCTTACATATATATATATATATATATATATATATCAACGAATTGGCGAGGGCACTAGAACAGTCTGCAGCACCCTAGTAGAATGCTACTTGGCCCTAAACAGAGAGTACACAGCAGCAGAATACCTGACCACCGTGACTGACCCAAATTTAAGGAAACCGTTGACTATTTACAGACTCAGTGAGCATATCCTTGCTATTGGCAGACCTGGCTCTCAAGAGAAGACATGCTATGTGCACACGGCCCACAAAATGAAGTGGAAACTGAGCTACACTTCCTAACCTCCTGCCAAATGTATGACCATATTAGAGACACATATTTCCCTCAGATTACACAGATCCACAAAGAATTCGAAAACTCCCATATCTACTGGGTGAAATACCACAGTGTGCCATCACAGCAGCACGATTTGTGACCTGTTGTCACAAGAAAAGGGCAACCAGTGAAGAACAAACAACATCGTAAATACAACTCATATTTATGCTTATTTATTTTCCCTTTTGTACTTTAACCATTTGCATATCGTTACACCACTGAATATATAATTTGTGACATTTTAAATGTCTTTATTATTTTGGAACCTCTGAGTGTAATGTTTACTGTTCACTTTTATTGTTTATTTAACTTTTGTTTATTATCTACATCACTTGCTTTGGCAATGTTAACATAGGTTACCCAATAAAGCCCTTAAATTGAATTGAGAGATGAGAGACATAACAGAGACAGAAAGACGATTGTTGTTGGGGGAGGACACAGAGAGCTGTGGGTTGGCAGCGCACTACATTGCTGCCTGCCATAAATTGAGGGACAGTGTCTGACAGACCAATCAACCTGTACTCTACTGTATGCTTATTGAATGTATGGCTATTTTGACCCTTGGTTATTGTTCTTACTGTTGTCCCATTGACAATTTTGATTCTCATTATTTTTCATATTGTAAATATCCAAAGTAAGCTTTGGCAATATGTACATTGTTTACGTCATGCCAATAAAGCAAATTGAATTGGATTGAATTGAGAGAGAGAAAGAGAGAGAGAGAGAGAGACAGAAAGACAGAGAGACATAACAGAGAGAGAGAGAGAGAGAGATAACAGAGAAAGAGAGAGAGAGAGAGAGATAACAGAGCAAGAGAGACATGATCAGAGAGAGAGACAGAAAGACAGAGACATAATAGAGAAAGAGAACCTTCCTCCCCTCCTCTCCCAGCCAGAGAGCAGTATGAAGAGAACCTTCCTCCCCTCCTCTCCTCTCCTCCCCTCCCAGCCAGTGAGCAGTATAAAGAGAACCTTCCTCACCCTCCCCTCCTCCCTTCCCCTCCTCCCCCCTCCCAGCCAGACAGCAGTATGAAGAGAACCTTCCTCCTCTCCTCTCACCATGACTCAGTGGCAGTGGGTAGACAGCTTCCTTGATATTTATAAAGGTCTACTTTACAGGGATCGTTCAGACATACAGCTATAAAGAGGAGACTCACCCAACATAAATAAATCACATTTCTTTCCAGGTCTGAAGTAGAAAAAAGTGAAAGGAAAATCTAGAGTGTGAGTCTGTGCGTGTGTGTAGTCTACCTGGTGTCTGTGCAGTGTGTGTGTGTGTGTGTGTGTGTAGTCTACCTGGTGTCCGTGCAGTGTGTAGAGCAGCCGTCCCTCCAGCAGGT
Source organism: Oncorhynchus clarkii lewisi (assembly GCF_045791955.1). Lineage (NCBI taxonomy): Eukaryota > Metazoa > Chordata > Actinopteri > Salmoniformes > Salmonidae > Oncorhynchus > Oncorhynchus clarkii. The sequence goes on from NC_092153.1 coordinate 84,180,370, forward strand.
CCAGTATCTTCATAGTGGAGTCATTAGAGGCTGTTATCAGGTAGTTACCAGATGGATGGAAGGATAGACCGTTCACTACTCCACTGTGAACTGGAAACACACATTCAACCGGATACCGCATTATCACACCGGAAACACACATTCAACCGAATACCGCATTATCACACCGGAAACACGCATTCAACCGGATACCGCATTATTACACCGGAAACACCCCCCCTTACCCTCCATATTCCAGGGTAGTTCACTACAGATTAAGCCTTACCCTCCATGTTCCAGTGTAGTTCACTACAGATTAAGCCTTACCCTCCACGTTCCAGGGGTAGTTCACTACAGATTAAGCCTTACCCTCCACGTTCCAGGGCTAGTTCACTACAGATTAAGCCTTACCCTCCACGTTCCAGGGCTAGTTCACTACAGATTAAGCCTTACCCTCCACGTTCCAGGGGTAGTTCACTACAGATTAAGCCTTACCCTCCACGTTCCAGGGCTAGTTCACTACAGATTAAGCCTTACCCTCCACGTTCCAGGGCTAGTTCACTACAGATTACGCCTTACCCTCCACGTTCCAGGGCTAGTTCACTACAGATTAAGCCTTACCCTCCACGTTCCAGGGTAGACTAAGCCAACTCTCTGCTCTGACTAGGGCCGGGAGTGGAGACAAAAGCCTTCGTCGTCTCCCCTTGTGTCGTCTATAATTACTGTGAATAATAATGCCGGTCCTCTAGTGTTACATTTTACATAACAGCAGTTCGGTTAGGAAATTAAAAGTATTATCAAAGTGCTTTGGCAAATCCATTTTTAGAAAAAGTTGTTTAAAGAAAGTAGTGCACTTTTCAACAGGTTTTGGAGGTCCTTCCCTGACACTAACCCTGCCAAGCTCTGGTCTATATTCCTCTGGTTTTGGAGGTCCTTCCCTGACTCTAACCCTGCCTAGCTGTGGTCTATATTCCTCTGGCTTTGGAGGTCCTTCCCTTACTCTAACCCTGCCAAGCTCTGGTCTATATTCCTCTGGTTTTGGAGGTCCTTCCCTGACTCTAACCCTGCCAAGCTCTGGTCTATATTCCTCTGGTTTTGGAGGTCCTTCCCTGACTCTAACCCTGCCAAGCTCTGGTCTATATTCCTCTGGTTTTAGAGGTCCTTCCCTGACTCTAACCCTGCCAAGCTGTGGTCCATATTCCTCTGGTTTTGGAGGTCCTTCCCTGACTCTAACCCTGCCAAACTGTGGTCCATATTCCTCTGGTTTTAGAGGTCCTTCCCTGACTCTAACCCTGCCAAGCTGTGGTCTATATTCCTCTGGTTTTGGAGGTCCTTCCCTGACTCTCACCCTGCCTAGCTGTGGTCCATATTATTACTCTGCCCCTTACCTTGGTAATGCTGCAGTAATTTGTTGGTCCTGATGTCCCAGACCTTGACAGTGTTGTCTGTACAAGCAGCAGCAATGCATGTTCCACTGGGATGGAAGTCGACATAGTTCACACACCTAGAAAACAGGACAGAAACAGACAATCTGTCGACATAGCATATGCAGTTGAAGTCAGAAGATTACATACACATTAGCCAAATACATTTAAACTCAGTTTTTCACAATTCCTGACATTTAATCCAAGTAAGAATTCCCTCACACCTCCTCCTCCATGCTTCACGGTGGGAACCACACATCCGGACATCATCCGTCTCACAAAGACATTTTTGGATGAATCCAAAAGTCCAAAAATCTCAAATTTGGACTCATCAGACCAAAGGACGGATATCCACCAATCTAAATGTCCATCGCTCGTGTTTCTTGTCCCAAGCAAGTCTCTGCTTCCTATTGGTGTCCTTTAGTAGTGTTTTCCCTGCAGCAATTCAACCATGAAGGCCTGATTCACACAGTCTCCTCTGAACAGTTGATGTTGAGATGTATCTGTTACTTGAACTCTGACGTATTTATTTGGACTGCCATCTGAGGCTGGTAACTCTAATGAACTTATCCTCTGCAGCAGAGGGAACTCTGGGTCTTCCTTTCCTGTGGCGGTCCTCATGAGAGCCAGTTTCATCATAGCTCTTGATGGTTTTTGCGAAGAAACATTCACTGCACTTGAAGAAACTGTAAAAGTTCTTGAAATGCTCCATATTGACTGACCTTCATGTCTTAAAGTAATGATGGACTGTTGTTTCTCTTTGCTTATTTGAGCTGTTCTTGCCATAATATGGACTTGGTCTTTTACCAAATAGGGATATCTTCTGTATACCACCCCTACCTTGTCACAACACAACTGATTGGCTCAAACGCATTAAGGAAAGAAATGCCAAAAATGTACTTTTAACAAGCACACCTGTTAATTGAAAAGCATTCCAGGTGACTACCTCATGAAGCTGGTTGAGAGAATGCCAAGAGTGTGCAAAGCTGTCATCAAGGCAAAGGGTGGCTACTTTAAAAATAATCTCAAATATAAAAAAGATATTTTGATTTGTTTAAACCTTTTTGGTTACTACATGATTCCATATGTGTTATTTCGTAGTTTTAATGTCTTCACTATTATTCTACAATGTAGAAAATAGTCAAAATAAAGAAAAACCCTTCAATGAGTAGGTGTCAAAACGTGTGTGTGTGTGTGTGTGTGTGTGTGTGTGTGTGTGTGTGTGTGTGTGTGTGTGTGTGTGTGTGTGTGAGATCGAGAGAGATACATACACACTTTATACATACACAGAATACACACAGTGCATTCGGAAGTATTCATTTCCACATTTTGTTACGTTACAGCCTTATTCTAAAACGGATTAAATGAACAATTAATCTACATGCAATACCCCAAATGACAATGGTTTGTAGAAATGTTTGCAAATTTATTAAACATAAAAAACAAAAATACCTTATTTACATCAGTATTCAGAACCTTTGCTATGAGACTTGCAGGTACATCCTGTTTCCATTGATCATCCTTGAGATGTTTCTGCAATTTGGAGTACACCTGTGGTAAATTCCTCATTTTTAAATGAAAGAAGTTTGAAACCACCAAGACTCTTCCTAGAGCTGTCCGCTCGGCCAAACTGAGTAATCGGGGGAGAAGGGCCTTGGTCAGGGAGGTGACCAAGAATCCAATGTTCACTCTGATGTGGCTCCAGAGTTCCTCTGTGGAGATGGGAGAACCTTACAGAAGGACAACCATCTCTGCAGCACTCCACCAATCTGGCCATCATGGAATCTGGCCACCAGACGGAAGCCACTCCTCAGTAAAAGGCACATGACAGCCCTCTTGGAGTTTGCCAAAAGGCACCTAAAGGACTCTCAGACCATGAGAAACAAGATTCTCTGGTCTGATGAAACCAAGATTGAACTCTTTGGCCTGAATGCCAAGCGTCACATCTTGAAGAAACCTGGCACCATCAATACGGTGAAGCATGGTGGTGGCAGCATCACGCTGTGGGGATGTTTTTCAACAGCAGGGGCTGGGAGACTAGTCAGGATCAAGGGAAAGAAGCAAATTGCAAAGAGATCCTTGAGGAAAATATGCTCGGGTGCTCAGGACCTCAGACTGGGGCGAAGGTTCACCTTCCAACAGGACAACAGCACACTGCCAAGACAACGCAGGAGTGGCTTTGGGACAAGTCTCAATGTCTTTGAGTGGCCCAGCCAGAGCCCGGACTTGAACCCGATCTAACATCTCTGGAGAGACCTGAGAATAGCTGTGCAGCGAAGCTCCCCATCCAACCTGACAGAGCTTGAGAGGTTCTGCAGAGAAGAATGGGAGAAACTCCCCAAATACAGGTGTGCCAAGCTTGTAGCGTCATACCAAAGAAGACTCAAGGCTGTAATCACTGCCAAACGTGCTTCAATAAAGAACAGAGCAAAGGGTCTGAATACTTATGTCAATGTATTTTTCAGTTTTAAAACTTCCTTTTTAATTTGAAACCTTTCTAAAAACCTGTTTGTCATTATGGGGTATTGTGATGTCATTATGGGGTATTGTGATGTCATTATGGGGTATTGTGATGTCATTATGGGGTATTGTGTGTAGATTCTAATCCATTTTAGAATACGGTTGTAACGTAACAAAATGTGACAAAAGTCAAGAGTTCTGAATACTTTCCGAACGCACGGTATACAGATTAAGCCTTACCCTCCATGTTCATAGAATGAGTGGATACACTCCTGACTCGTCTTGTCCCAGATCTTAATGCTCTTGTCGTCACTGGCCGATACTATCAACCTGCCGTCTGGTGAAAACCTGAAGACAGAAAGGACCAACAATGTGGGGGCGCATGGCATACGCACTGAACATAAATACACTATTTCAAATACTATACTTATAACTTGTAAAACTTGTATAATGCTTTAAAAATGTACATAAAGCCTGTTTTAATGTTTGTGTTATGAGAGAAACAGTAACGGATAGCCTGATCTCAGATCTGTTGGTGCCGTCTTGCTAAATCCTATGTTCATTGTCATAGAGAGCACAAACAGATCTGAGACCAGGCTAAGAAACAGATTGTTGATTCCATACAGACATCGTAATCAATAACATTGTTGTGAGGGTAAAAACAGGTTGTTGGTTCCGTACTTGGCACAGCGGACCCAGTTGATGTGTTGGTTGAGAGAGAAAAGGAACTTCTGTCGGTGAACGGTCCAGACTTTGAGAGTTTTGTCGTCGGACGCGGTGACCAAGGTCTGTCCATCACCGGAGAAACTGACACTACGTACCGTTCCGGTGTGGGCTCGGAACGCTGTGGACTCGCCCTTACTGAAAGGAAGAAACAGAGGAATTATGACCCCCACCAGGACCAATTTCCTGACCAACTGAGTTCCACACATGGCCTTAACTTATTCTACACATGGCCTTCGTGGCCTCGAACATGTATTACAAAATTAAATCAAAATGTAATTGTATTTGTCACATAAACAACAGGAGCCTAAACAACTGAGTTTTAATGACTCCAACCTAAGTGTCTGTAAACTAGTTTTAATGACTCCAACCTAAGTGTATGTAAACTAGTTTTAATGACTCCAACCTAAGTGTATGTAAACTAGTTTTAATGACTCCAACCTAAGTGTATGTAAACTAGTTTTAATGACTCCAACCTAAGTGTATGTAAACTAGTTTTAATGACTCCAACCTAAGTGTATGTAAACTAGTTTTAATGACTCCAACCTAAGTGTATGTAAACTAGTTTTAATGACTCCAACCTAAGTGTCTGTAAACTAGTTTTAATGACTCCAACCTAAGTGTATGTAAACTAGTTTTAATGACTCCAACCTAAGTGTAAGTGTAACGGATGTGAAACGGCTAGCTTAGTTAGCGTGGGCGCTAAATAGCGTTTCAATCAGTGACGTCACTTGCTCTGAGACCTTGAAGTAGTAGTTCCCCTTGCTCTGCAAGAGCCGCGGCTTTTGTGGCGCGATGGGTAATGATGCTTCGAGGGTGACTGTTGATGTGTGCAGAAGGTCCCTAGTTCGCGCCCGGGTATGGGCGAGGGGACGGTCTAAATTTGTACTGTTACATATGTAAACTAGTTTTAATGACTCCAACCTAAGTGTATGTAAACTAGTTTTAATGACTCCAACCTAAGTGTATGTAAACTAGTTTTAATGACTCCAACCTAAGTGTATGTAAACTAGTTTTAATGACTCCAACCTAAGTGTATGTAAACTAGTTTTAATGACTCCAACCTAAGTGTATGTAAACTAGTTTTAATGACTCCAACCTAAGTGTATGTAAACTAGTTTTAATGACTCCAACCTAAGTGTATGTAAACTAGTTTTAATGACTCCAACCTAAGTGTATGTAAACTAGTTTTAATGACTCCAACCTAAGTGTATGTAAACTAGTTTTAATGACTCCAACCTAAGTGTCTGTAAACTAGTTTTAATGACTCCAACCTAAGTGTATGTAAACTAGTTTTAATGACTCCAACCTAAGTGTATGTAAACTAGTTTTAATGACTCCAACCTAAGTGTCTGTAAACTAGTTTTAATGACTCCAACCTAAGTGTATGTAAACTAGTTTTAATGACTCCAACCTAAGTGTATGTAAACTAGTTTTAATGACTCCAACCTAAGTGTATGTAAACTAGTTTTAATGACTCCAACCTAAGTGTATGTAAACTTCCGACTTCAACTGTATTCACCAGTCTTATGGCTTGGGAGGGAAGAAGCTGTTCAGGATCCTGTTGGTTCCAGACTTGGTACATCGGAACTGCTTGCCGTGCGGTAGCAGAGAGAACAGTCTATGACTTGGGTGGCTGGAGTCTGACACCGCCTAGTATAAAGGTCCTGGATGACAGGGAGCTTGGCCCCAGTGATGTGCTGGGCCGTACGCACTCCCCTCTGTAGCGGTTTGCGGTCGAATGCAAAGTAGTTGCCATACCAAGCGGTGATGCAACCAGTCAAGAAGCGGATGGGGGCGTGGCTCGGCCCTCCGTTTCCTGTAGTCCACGATCAGCTCCTTTGTCCTGCTGACGTTGAAGGAGAGGTTGTTGTCCTGGCAACACACTGCCAGGTCATTGTAGGCTTTCTCATCGTTGTTGGTGATCAGGCTCACCACCGTCGTGTTGTCAGCAAAGTTTAATGATGGTGTTGGTGTCGTGCGCGGCCTTGTAGTCATGGGTGAACAGGGAGTACACAACGGGACTAAGGACGCCCCCCTGAGGGGCCCCCCTGTGATGAGGATCAGCGTGGCAGACGTGTTGCTGCCTACCCTCACCACAAGGGGGCAGCCCGTCAGGAAGTCCAGTTGCAGAGGGAGGTGTTTAGTCTCAGGGTCCTTTGCTTAGTGATGAGCTTGGAGGACACGATGGTGTTGAACGCTGAGCTGTAGTCTATGAAAATCATTCTCACGTAGATGTTCCTCTTGCACAGGTGCTTATCCATTGTGTCATGTGAAAGAAGGTACTCCCCATGCTCTCTGAAGGTTTTCACTCCAACACTCTGCAGCATGACAGACTCGTCATGTGAATATTTCATCAAGTCTCAGAGAGTGTAGTATATTCTATGAGTGTGTTGATTCATCAAGTCTCAGAGAGTGTAGTATATTATATGAGTGTGTTAATTCCTCAAGTCTCAGAGAGTGTAGTATATTATATGAGTGTGTTAATTCCTCAAGTCTCAGAGAGTGTAGTATATTATATGAGAGTGTGGAAAGTCATACTGAAACTAGGGTCTATTCTACAGATGAGCCCTTCATAAATACATCAAACACATACAATACACACGATTACAAAAATAGAATACCAGACACATGTATCAACATAGAGGTCTCGGATCATGACTCTGAACTGACCAAGTAGGAACCAGAACATCTCATTTCAGAGAGTTCTGTGAGTTGATCCACATAAAGCAGGCAACTAAAAGCAGCTCTGTGGAGACCGAAGGGCTTTCCAATGTTTTTTGTTTTGTTATCCAAGGGGCGGCAAGGTAGCCTAGTGGTTAGAGCATTGGACTAGTAACTGGAAGGTTGCGAGTTCAAATCCCCGAACTGACAAGGTACAAATCTGCCCCTGAACAGGCAGTTAAACCAAATAAGAATTTGTTCTTAACTGACTTGTAAAAAAAGGCCTGAGACTGGGTTTGGTAATTTGCAAGTATAAATTGAATTAATGATGACAGATACATATAGGAAGTTTCTGCATGAGTGCTTTATATAAAAACACAAGAAGAATCTGCTCTCCTTACCAGCCCAACCCACTTTTTGATACAATGATGAGTTCTAGAACCATCACCAGTAATAAACCTAAGAGAACAATGGTGAGTTCTAGAACCATCACCAGTAATAAACTTAAGAGAACAATGGTGAGTTCTAGAACCATCACCAGAAATTAACCTAAGAGAACAATGGTGAGTTCTAGAACCATCACCAGTAATAGACCTAAGGGCCCAATGGTGAGTTCTAGAACCATCACCAGAAATTAACCTAAGAGAACAATGGTGAGTTCTAGAACCATCACCAGTAATAAACGTAAGAGAACAATGGTGAGTTCTAGAACCATCACCAGTAATAGACCTAAGGGCCCAATGGTGAGTTCTAGAACCATCACCAGTAATAAACCTAAGGGAACAATGGAAAACAGCATCTAGCTGTATATAGATAACATCCTATAATCTAAAATAGACATAAAAGTGTCCTGGATAATATCTTTCCTATTAACTAAAGTCAGACAGGCTTTGTTTCTGTAAAAACAAACCAACTTTGAACTTCAACTTCTTCACCAGCTCATTGACATGTTTTTTAAATGACTGTCATCAAGCCAGATGCCAAGATATTTGTAGGAAGGAACTCGCTCAATGTGAAAGCAGTGCTTCAGCAGCAGTCAGACGTTACAGTGGGTTATTCCTGGGATACGGTACTCTCAGATAACACACACTCCACATACTCCAAAAATGTCATTCACATACAAGTAAATGTAAAACTGCTGGACTGAATGGGAAAATCTGTTCAATCGAAGTGCTATTGAAAAATGTAGCACTTCTCCAAGTTGTCTAGACAACAAACTTCCTAGCACTTCCTCTCCAAGCCACCAAGGCTACAAACTTCCTCTCCAAGCCACCTAGACTACAAACTTCCTCTCCAAGCCGACTAGACTACAAACTTCCTCTCCAAGCCACCTAGACTACAAACTTCCTCTCCAAGCCACCTAGACTACAAACTTCCTCTCCAAGCCGACTAGACTACAAACTTCCTCTCCAAGCCGACTAGACTACAAACTTCCTCTCCAAGCCACCTAGGCTACAAACTTCCTCTCCAAGCCACCTAGACTACAAACTTCCTCTCCAAGCCGACTAGACTACAAACTTCCTCTCCAAGCCACCTAGACTACAAACTTCCTCTCCAAGCCACCTAGGCTACAAACTTCCTCTCCAAGCCGCCTAGGCTACAAACTTCCTCTCCAAGCCACCTAGGCTACAAACTTCCTCTCCAAGCCACCTAGGCTACAAACTTCCTCTCCAAGCCACCTAGGCTACAAACTTCCTCTCCAAGCCACCTAGGCTACAAACTTCCTCTCCAAGCCACCTAGGCTACAAACTTCCTCTCCAAGCCGCCTAGGCTACAAACTTCCTCTCCAAGCCACCTAGGCTACAAACTTCCTCTCCAAGCCACCTAGGCTACAAACTTCCTCTCCAAGCCACCTAGGCTACAAACTTCCTCTCCAAGCCACCTAGGCTACAAACTTCCTCTCCAAGCCACCTAGGCTACAAACTTCCTCTCCAAGCCGCCTAGGCTACAAACTTCCTCACCAAGCCGCCTAGGCTACAAACTTCCTATCTCCATTCAGACAAATCCATTATTCACACTTCACTGTCTAGCCATTCTTTCCACCATAGATTCTTCTATTACACATCATGTTATAGAAGGAGAAGGCTGCAGTACCAGAGCAGAGCGTGTTCTCCATTGTCTCCATTGTCAGATCTTAAGCCAGCCAGTAAGAGCATAGTTATTAAGCCACATTTCTACTATAAAATAAAAAAAACATCTTCCCCTCTTCCACTCTCTTCCCATTAAACACATGTGGAGACACAGGACCGTCTAGGTTTCAGAGACAGTCCTCTATGGTTGAGTGACTAAGGTTCTCCTCTGTCTGGCTGATTTATTCACACAACCTTGCTTCAGATTATGAAAGGTCTAATAAACATGCCTTTTGTGAACAGTCACACTTTACTACTGGCAGAGACTTTGCTGATAGCTACTTTATTGAGGAAATGTACTGACTATGACTGATATATGTGGTTGCCCCTCCTAGCTACCTTAAGATGAATGCACTGACTGTACGTCGCTCTGGATAAGAGATCTGCTAAATGACGCAAATGGCAAATGTAACATCACTGCCACCCAGTGGCAATATGTGGCATAAATCATTTATGAAAAGTATATAATCTTCAATTCTATCTTTTAAAAACATTTTTATTTAATTTATTTAACCAGGCAAGTTAGTTAAGAACAAATTCTTATTTACAATGACGGCCTAGGAACAGTGGTGCAAAACAACAGATTTTTTTACCTTGTCAGCTCGGGGATTCGATCCAGCAACCTTTCGGTTACTGGCCCAACGCTCTAACCACCCAAAACAATGCGCGCCCAATTTGCGCACTAGACTTACACACTGGGCACCCAGAGGCGGACAGTCTTGTCCCTGGAAGCGGAGGCCACCAGGTGTCCGGAGGGAGAGAACTGGACTGACGTCACCGCGTCTTTATGTCCCACGAACCGATAGGCTCTCATTTGGGGCTTCAAGTTCCAGATCATGAGACAGGAGTCCATGGAGCCGGTCGCTGGAGACAACAAGAACATAGACATATTATCAGTTAGCTATTATATATATATATATATATATATATATATATATATATATATATATATATATATATATATATATAGAGCCTGTAACTGGAGCAACGAAGATCAGAGAGACATATAAAGAAGTTAGTCGAGTCTGTTAGTGGAGCCTATAGCTGGAGCCTATAGCTGGGGCAGGAGCTATAGTTGGGGCAGGAGCAAACATGAAGAGGACACACACAGAGGTTAACTGGCTAGACTGGTCCCATGCTGCATGTTGTATGTGGACCCCGTCGCTGGATGAACCAAGAATACCGCGGTGTATTCATTAGTGCACAATGTAGAAAACGGTTGCAAACATAAATAAAAACTATTGTACCTATTCAGGTAGGTCCTTCCCCATTTGCGTCGGTTGTGTGTCCAGTGAATATTACCCCAGTGAACTAGCCAGGTCGTGCCACAGTAGTGTCGTAGCTATGGGACAGAACATCTGGAGCCTGTCTATTGGTTGGAAAACAACAATATAGTCGTGTGTGATCCTAACGGCAGCCCGCTATCTAACTAAGTTAAGGTTCAGACATTTATTTGATAGCGGGGAACACATTCCACTTGACGCCTGGTAAGTCAAGTTTCCAGAGATTATACATATGCCTTTGTTGACAGGAAACGTTATTTCGGGTGTAGCCGCTTATACTGTTGTTATTTCCCATCGCCATCCCTCTGAACGATCCACAACTCAGGGAGTCCTGTCCATACACAGAATACAGATGTTCTGTCTCAGAGCTATTAGTGGATATGCTGTAGCCAGCCCTGTCTCTGCCAAGCTTACAGCTGCAACGATGCAAACACTGATAGAGTTGGCTAAACACAAACAGACTCTACCCATTCGCATAATAATATAGTATAATACAGACTGAACCCATTAGACAACTAATATAGACTAATACAGACTGAACCCATTAGACAACTAATATAGTATAATACAGACTGAACCCATTAGACAACTAATATAGACTAATACAGACTGAACCCATTAGACAACTAATATAGTATAAGACAAACAGACTGAACCTATTAGACAACTAATATAGTATAATAGACTGAACCCATTAGACAACTATTATAGTATAAGACAAACAGACTGAACCCATTAGACAACTAATATAGTATAATACAAACAGACTAAACCCATTAGACAACTATTATAGTATTAGACAAACAGACTGAACCCATTAGACAACTAATATAGTATAATAGACTGAACCCATTAGACAACTAATATAGTATAATACAGACTGAACCCATTAGACAACTAATATAGTATAAGACAAACAGACTGAACCCATTAGACAACTAATATAGTATAATAGACTGAACCCATTAGACAACTAATATAGTATAAGACAAACAGACTGAACCCATTAGACAACTAATATAGTATAAGACAAACAGACTGAACCCATTAGACAACTAATATAGTATTAGACAAACAGACTGAACCCATTAGACAACTAATATAGTATAATACAGACTGAACCCATTAGACAACTAATATAGTATAAGACAAACAGACTGAACCCATTAGACAACTAATATAGTATAATACAGACTGAACCCATTAGACAACTAATATAGTATAATACAGACTGAACCCATTAGACAACTAATATACAGTGCCTTGCGAAAGTATTCGGCCCCCTTGAACTTTGCGACCTTTTGCCACATTTCAGGCTTCAAACATAAAGATATAAAACTGTATTTTTTTGTGAAGAATCAACAACAAGTGGGACACAATCATGAAGTGGAACGACATTTATTGGATATTTCAAACTTTTTTAACAAATCAAAAACTGAAAAATTGGCCGTGCGAAATTATTCAGCCCCTTTACTTTCAGTGCAGCAAACTCTCTCCAGAAGTTCAGTGAGGATCTCTGAATGATCCAATGTTGACCTAAATGACTAATGATGATAAATACAATCCACCTGTGTGTAATCAAGTCTCCGTATAAATGCACCTGCACTGTGATAGTCTCAGAGGTCCGTTAAAAGCGCAGAGAGCATCATGAAGAACTAGGAACACACCAGGCAGGTCCGAGATACTGTTGTGAAGAAGTTTAAAGCCGGATTTGGATACCAAAAGATTTACCAAGCTTTAAACATCCCAAGGAGCACTGTGCAAGCGATAATATTGAAATGGAAGGAGTATCAGACCACTGCAAATCTACCAAGACCTGGCCGTCCCTCTAAACTTTCAGCTCATACAAGGAGAAGACTGATCAGAGATGCAGCCAAGAGGCCCATGATCACTCTGGATGAACTGAGATCTACAGCTGAGGTGGGAGACTCTGTCCATAGGACAACAATCAGTCATATATTGCACAAATCTGGCCTTTATGGAAGAGTGGCAAGAAGAAAGCCATTTCTTAAAGATATCCATAAAAAGTGTTGGTTAAAGTTTGCCACAAGCCACCTGGGAGACACACCAAACATGTGGAAGAAGGTGCTCTGGTCAGATGAAACCAAAATTGAACTTTTTGGCAACAATGCAAAACGTTATGTTTGGCGTAAAAGCAACACAGCTGAACACACCATCCCCACTGTCAAACATGGTGGTGGCAGCATCATGGTTTGGGCCTGCTTTTCTTCAGCAGGGACAGGGAAGATGGTTAAAATTGATGGGAAGATGGATGGAGCCAAATACAGGACCATTCTGGAAGAAAACCTGATGGAGTCTGCAAAAGACCTGAGACTGGGACGGAGATTTGTCTTCCAACAAGACAATGATCCAAAACATAAAGTAAAATCTACAATGGAATGGTTCAAAAATAAACATATCCAGGTGTTAGAATGGCCAAGTCAAAGTCCAGACCTGAATCCAATCGAGAATCTGTGGAAAGAACTGAAAACTGCTGTTCACAAATGCTCTCCATCCAACCTCACTGAGCTCGAGCTGTTTTGCAAGGAGGAATGGGAAAAAATGTCAGTCTCTCGATGTGCAAAACTGATAGAGACATACCCTAAGCGACTTACAGCTGTAATCGCAGCAAAGGGTGGCACTACAAAGTATTAACTTAAGGGGGCTGAATAATTTTGCACGCCCAATTTTTCAGTTTTTGATTTGTTAAAAAAGTTTGAAATATCCAATAAATGTCGTTCTTCATGATTGTGTCCCACTTGTTGTTGATTCTTCACAAAAAAATACAGTTTTATATCTTTATGTTTGAAGCCTGAAATGTGGCAAAAGGTCGCAAAGTTCAAGGGGGCCGAATACTTTCGCAAGGCACTGTAGTATAATACAAACAGACTGAACCCATTAGACAACTAATATAGTATAATACAGACTGAACCCATTAGCATACTAATACAGTATAATACAGACTGAACCCATTAGACAACTAATATAGACTAATACAAACTGAACCCATTAGACAACTAATATAGTATAAGACAAACAGACTGTACCCATTACACCAGTGGTTCCCAAACTGGTCTAGGGCAACAAACTAGTCCCCCACAAAAAAATGCTTAAAAAGAAAATAGTTGTTTTTAAGGAACTCGGTCCGACTTTAAACTTACTATTGAACGTTGTAATAGTAGAATGCACAAGGTGCCAGTTCTATATTGGGTAGTGCATCATTTTTTATTTTTTATTTTTTTTTTATGGAAAAATTATGTTATATATTTGGTACCAATACTACAGGTGTAGACTTTACCGTAATATGCTTACTTATGAGCTCTTAAAAAGTAAGAGACATTTTCAGAAAAGGAAACAGTAAGAATAACAATAATAAGACTATTTACAAGGAGTACCGGTACTGAGTCAATGTGCAGGGGTACGAGGTAGTTGAGGTAATATGTACATGTAGGTAGGGATAAAAGTGACTCGTCAATCAGGATAGATAATAAACAGAGTAGCAGAGTTAGTATGTGTGTGGGTAGAATCCAGTGAGTGTTGATATTTGTAAAAAAAAATTAATTGAACCTTTATTTAACTAGGCAAGTCAATTAAGAACACATTCTTATTTACAATGTCGGCCTACACCGGCCAAACCTGGACGACAACTGTGCGTTGCCCTATGGGACTCCCAATCACGAACCAGGGTGTCCGTAATGACACCTCTAGCACTGAGATGCAGTGCCTTAGACCGCTGCGCCACTCGGGAACCCCAATCATCAGTTTCTCTTGTCATGTTGGTCATTACATACCTTAGAGAGCTATTTTAGAGAGCTATTTATAACTTGTCAGAATTGTCCAGATCAACAAACCAAACTCAGCTAACATTTTTTTATTTTGGTTTTTTAGTCCATAGTCCTAACTATTATATTTGTACCGGCAAGTAGCCTAGTGGTTAGAGCATTGGGCCAGTAACCGAAAGGTTGCTAGATCAAATCCCCAAGCTGGCTAGGTAAAAATCTGTTGTTCTGCCCCTGAACAAGGCAGGTAACCCACTGTTCCTAGACCGACATTGTAAATAAGAATGTGTTCTTAATTGACTTGCCTCGTTAAATAAAGGTTCAATTAAAAAAATATTTACAAATATCAACACTCACTGGATTCTACCCACACACATACTAACTCTGCTACTCTGTTTATTATCTATCCTGATTGACGAGCCACTTTCATCCCTACCTACATGTACATACTACCTCGTACCCCACATTTACTCCTTGTAAATAGTCTTATTATTGTTATTCTTACTGTTTCCTTTTCTGAAAATGTCTCTTACTTTTTAAGAGCTCATAAGTAAGCATATTACGGTAAAGTCTACACCTGTACCAAATATATTCGATTCTTTTTTTATTTTTTTATGATTGACGAACAACAACACTTACCAATTTGTTTCATGTTACAGTTGAAGTCAACGCTTGTTATGGTGTCTCTGTGGCCCTTGAAGTGCCTCTCCAGGGTTGGGTCATCCTAACAATGTGAAAGGAACAGTTTTACAGTATTTAGCCGGTCAGTTGATTTGTTGGCAACTCATCATCATCATGTTTACTTACCAATGCGGAAGTCATCTTCAGGTGATGGACAAGCACAACTCCCTCATAAAATAACTAGCCCAACTGCCTTGTAAGCTAGCAAACTGTTCTCAAATACAGTAACGTTCAGCACACATAGATAATAATAATAACTTGATGTGCAACACAAGTCATTGTTTACAAATTCACTGGGTGGTTTGTCAGCTGCTTGGTTACCAAGGCCAACTCATTATCCACATCGTTAAGACACCGTTACCTAGCGCTCTTCCTGGCTTCAATACGCACGATAAGCAAACTGTCGGTCATTAAAATGTTTCAGTACATCCAAAGTTCCCAGACGAGTTATAATTAGCTAATTATTTTTCATAAAACAGTGTCGTTTGATGATTTTTTTGCTATATCACCTGCTGCTTACAAACGCTAGAAGTCGACGTTTCTGACAACAAACTCCAGTGTCGTTTGAGTTTGCGCGCCGCATCGAGCGCCAACTTCGGGTTGAAAATTTTAAAGGGGAAGTTGACGTCGTAATGTATTTGGCCGACCAAAATACAACTGCAATCAACACTACAGACACCCAGGGGTCAGTAGAATCCCGTTGGTAAAGGTCACTTTATACAAGTTTACTTTAACCAGGGTTGCTCTAGCAAAATACATTTGGACGTGTTAAACAGTATAATAAATTGCAGACTACAGAACTATACTTGCTGGAGCATTAAAATAAAGAATATTTTAACTATTTTCTGAGATCCTTGCAAGCCGTCACATATCATTTTCCACCTCGCCTAGGGCTCCACAATTAATCAAATTCACATGGAAATCACAATATTAACATGTTCAATATTCATTCCACAAGAAATCCATATCATATCCATACTGCATGCAAAGTGGCAACACATTTTTTGAGGGGGGGGGGGCTGTTTTGCATGTTATTTTGGCATTGATATGTGTCACATATCAGTTTGCAAACAATGTTAGAAAAAATATATAATTGCGTTAATAAAGCCGCATGCGAACATGGTCTCTTTTTTGCTTTCTTGAGTAAAGCAGCTCCAAAAGGCAGGTGTTTCAGTCTAGCTCAGTGCCTTCTGTGGTGGTGGGGCAGCCAGTGGAATATACAGAGTGTTGGGGTTGGTATTGTTCTCTAGGTGCACGGTGATTGGCTCAGTGTTCTGTCACTCATGGGGACTCTTCGTCACCGCAAAATCTACAGGGAGAGCTCAAAATTTCAAGGCCCTTGGGTGCTGCCATAGAGTTACGTTAGAAGTGTCCATCCAACCAAGCTCAAGGTCATCGGCCACAGATAAAATTACGTCAAATCACGTTATATGTACAGTAGGTTTGATTGGACTGATCATGTCAACATCATGCTTTCAAAATCTTAGCTAGCAGTCATCATCATGAATCAAGTTGATAATCTATTGGCAAATCCTTTTCCATCCTTGTCATATGAAGAGAAATTATAGATAAAACGTATCAGTGCTCATTGGCCATTGGACATAAACATTACACAACAAATTTGAAATCGCAAATTCAACAATGAGTGGCCAGCATTGCCAGCATTGCAAAGCAATCACCAGTTTGCTATTCAGTGGAGTGGGTGTGGGGTCCAAGTCTGGGTTTAAAGGTCTCTTTTCCAAGTTTAAAGGGATAAACATTCAACATTGGCCATGCTGTCAATCCAGCATGACTTCTGCTGCGTTCAAAACAACTGGAAACTCGGAACTGGTAAATATCAGACTTCAAGACAACTGGGAACTCTGGAAAAAAACGAGCTCCGACTGGGAAAATAGGTTTTGAACGGTCATCCAACTGGGAATTCCAAGTCGGGAACTCGGGCCGATCACAACATGAAGTAGTGCTCACAACATAAATGAGTGCTCACAACATAAAGGAGTGCTCACAACATAAAGGAGTGCTCACCACATAAAGGAGTGCTCACAACATAAAGGAGTGCTCACAACATAAAGGAGTGCTGACAACATAAAGGAGTGCTCGCAACATAAAGGAGTGCTGACAACATAAAGGAGTGCTCACAACACAAAGGAGTGCTCACAACATAAAGGAGTGCTAACAACATAAAGGAGTGCTCACAACATAAAGGAGTGCTCACAACATAAAGGAGTGCTGACAACATAAAGGAGTGCTCACAACATAAAGGAGTGCTGACAAGACAAAGGAGTGCTCACAACATAAAGGAGTGCTGACAACATAAAGGAGTGCTCACAACATAAAGGAGTGCTCACCACATAAAGGAGTGCTCACAACATAAATGAGTGCTCACAACATAAAGGAGTGCTGACAAGATAAAGGAGTGCTCACAACATAAAGGAGTGCTGACAACATAAAGGAGTGCTCACAACATAAAGGAGTGCTCACAACATAAAGGAGTGCTCACAACATAAAGGAGTGCTGACAACATAAAGGAGTGCTGACAACATAAAGTAGTGCTCACAACATAAAGGAGTGCTCACAACATAAAGGAGTGCTGACAACATAAAGGAGTGCTGACAACATAAAGTAGTGCTCACAACATAAAGGAGTGCTCACAACATAAAGGAGTGCTCACAACATAAAGGAGTGCTGACAACATGAAGTAGTGCTCACAACATAAAGGAGTGCTCACAACATAAAGGAGTGCTCACAACATAAAGGAGTGCTCACAACATAAAGGAGTGCTGACAACATAAAGGAGTGCTCACAACATAAAGGAGTGCTCACAACATAAAGGAGTGCTCACAACATAAAGGAGTGCTGACAACATAAAGGAGTGCTCACAACATAAAGGAGTGCTCACAACAAAGGAGTGCTCACAACATAAAGGAGTGCTGACAACATAAAGGAGTGCTCACAACATAAAGGAGTGCTCACAACATAAAGGAGTGCTCACACCATAAAGGAGTGCTGACAACATAAAGGAGTGCTCACAACATAAAGGAGTGCTCACAACATAAAGGAGTGCTCACAACATAAAGGAGTGCTCACAACATAAAGGAGTGCTCACAACATAAAGGAGTGCTCACAACATAAAGGAGTGCTCACAACAAAGGAGTGCTCACAACATAAAGGAGTGCTGACAACATAAAGGAGTGCTGACAACATAAAGGAGTGCTCACAACATAAAGGAGTGCTCACAACATAAAGGAGTGCTGACAACATAAAGGAGTGCTCACAACATAAAGGAGTGCTCACAACATAAAGGAGTGCTCACAACATAAAGGAGTGCTCACAACATAAAGGAGTACGGACAACATAAAGGAGTGCTCACAACATAAAGGAGTGCTCACAACATAAAGGAGTGCTGACAACATAAAGGAGTGCTCACAACATAAAGGAGTGCTCACAACATAAAGGAGTGCTCACAACATAAAGGAGTGCTCACAACATAAAGGAGTGCTGACAACATAAAGGAGTGCTCACAACAAAGGAGTGCTCACAACATAAAGGAGTGCTGACAACATAAAGGAGTGCTGACAACATAAAGGAGTGCTCACAACATAAAGGAGTGCTCACAACATAAAGGAGTGCTGACAACATAAAGGAGTGCTCACAACATAAAGGAGTGCTCATAACATAAAGGAGTGCTCACAACATAAAGGAGTGCTCACAACATAAAGGAGTGCTGACAACATTTTTAGCCTGACTAACCGGTGTCTGTATGTAGCCTCGCTACTTTTACAGCCTCTCTACTGTTTATAACCTCTACTGTATATAGCCTCTACTGTATATAGCCTGTCTTGTTACTGTTGTTTTATTTCTTTACTTACCTATTGTTCACCTAATATATTTTTTGCACTATTGGTTAGAGCCTGTAAGTAAGCATTTCACTGTAAGGTCTACCTACACCTGTTGTATTCGCCGCACGTGACAAATAAACTTTGATTTGATTTACTTCTTTAATATGTCATTTATATCTCTATGACTTCAACAGTTCACCCAAGTGTTTTTGATCTAATGTTAATATATTATAACAAATGAAAATTACATATATGTGGATGTTGCCGAAAAAAACAGTATTTGGTAATTGTTGAATAAACATGGAAATGACTGAAAGTAACTCCACTACATGTAACGGATCAAAAATCGCCCATCGCAATATAAACAAAACACACCTGGAATTTCTGCCCATATTGATTGTATTTTTCACAAACCTCTTTAGGCTTCGTGGTTACTACTTTTCTCACCGTGACAATAAGAACTCTGTTTTCTCTTCAATGACCCAAGTAGCCTACACAATGTTCACTACTTAACACAGTGGGCCCCACCTACTACACAAGGCCCCAAACCACCGGATTGGTTGTGACCTCTTACGAACCCATCAGCTGCTTGTCGGGAATCCCTTTAGAACACATAAGTATGGACTGTCCTTTAGTGTTGTTCAACCCTGTCATAAGGAGCTGTCACCATAACCATATTTCTGCTACATCCTCCTTTGACCCTATCACATAGTGTGTGTGTGTGTGTGTTGTGTGCGTGTGTGTGTGTGTGCGTGTGTGTGTGCGTGTGCGTGTGCGTGTGCGTGTGTGTGTGTAGTGTGTGTGTGTGTGTGTGTGTGTGTGTGTGCGTGCGTGCGTGCGTGTAGTGTGTGTGTGTGTGTGTGTGTGTGTGTGCGTGTGTGTGTGTGTGCGTGTGTGTGTGTAGTGTGTGTGTGTGTGTGTGTGTGTGTAGTGTGTGTGTGTGTGTGTGTGTGCGTGCGTGTGCGTGTGCGTGTGTGCGTGTGCGTGTGTGTGTGTGTGTGCGTGTGAGTATGCGTGTGCGGTGGGACACGTGGTTCATGACAACAACCACAGATTTAAAAAACCTTAGGGGACCTCAATCCCTCAGTTGACCGTGTAAGGATTTGAATAGACTAAACTTAATGCCCGGCTAAGTCGTCTAATGATGGGGTATCTGAGTCCATCACTTGTCAGGTGAGGTACGAGTCTGTGGCAGAGGCCACCTGTCTTGTAATCTCCACAACAGAACAAACTATTTTGAGGTATTGTGGAGCTCAACATTTCCACCCACAGAGGGGAAAAAAAACCTTAGGAGGACCCCAGTCCCACAGTAGTAAAAATTGAATTGAATGACTCAGTCGTGTTCATGCTGGTGTTTGGTAACAGACCTCCTTACCTGTCTTATAATTGCCAGTCCACAACATAACAACCCAATTTGAGGTATTGTAGCTAATTACTTCATTTCTACATGTTCACAGTGACTGTCTGATGCTGTGTCCTAAGTCTGTCAAATGTCTGTCAAAGTTGTTTTTGGGCTCCCGAGTGGTGCAGCGGTCTAATGCACTGCATCTCAGTGCTAGAGGCGTCACTATAGACACCCTGGTTCGATTCCAGGCTGTATCACAACCGGCTGTAATTGGGAGTCCCATAGGGCAGCGTACAATTGGCCCAGAGTCGTCCGGGGTTAGCTGGTGTAGTGTAGGCCGTCATTGTAAATAAGAATTTGTTCTTAACTGACTTGCCTAGTTAAATAAAGGTTAGATTTAAAAAAATATATATGTTTGTTTTTAATTCACATAAAACTGTTCTATTAGTTTCATATTGACACCAGATGGCAGGAGACACCAACTTTCCCCATTCTTAAGAACAAGCGATGACTAACTGCTAATACGCTAAAGAAGGCTTACGTTTAGGTTGATATGTTGTTAAATTGTCCACAATTGTTTTTGATCTTGTAGAACATAAAAATAAAATGTCTCATGAAATCATCCAAAAACATCTTTCCTTTCTCTGACTGTTTTATGTTTTAAATCTAACCTTAATTTAACTAGGCAAGTCAGTTAAGAACAAATTATTATTTACAATGACGGCCTACCCCGGACGACGCTGGGCCAATTGTACGCCGCCCTATGGGACTCCCAATTACAGCCGGTTGTGATTCGTCAAAACATTGTTTTTCATTTAAAATATGTCAATCATTCTATGAATATGTTGGTAACACGTTGTATAAATGAGTGAAGGGTGATCTCTATAGACACAGACCTACTCTTAATGAGTGTGAGGTGATGTACTTAAGTGATAATGCCCCCGAAGCCGGTGATTGGAGGATATATTGACACTGTTTGCAGGCCCTCGACGAAAACAACACCAGTACCAATATATCCTCCAAACACCGGCTTCGAGAGCATTATCACTTAAATACATCACCTCACACTCATGAAGAGTAGGTCTGTATCTATAGAGATCACCTCACACTCATTAAGAGTAGGTCTGTATCTATAGAGATCACCTCACACTCATTAAGAGTAGGTCTGTATCTATAGAGATCACCTCACACTCATGAAGAGTAGGTCTGTATCTATAGAGATCACCTCACACTCATTAAGAGTAGGTCTGTATCTATAGAGATCACCTCACACTCATTAAGAGTAGGTCTGTATCTATAGAGATCACCTCACACTCATTAAGAGTAGGTCTGTATCTATAGAGATCACCTCACACTCATGAAGAGTAGGTCTGTATCTATAGAGATCACCTCACACTCATTAAGATGTGACGACCCTCCCACTCCGTCTGCAGACCCTCCCACTCCGTCTGCAGACCCTCCCACTGCGTCTGCAGACCCTCCCACTCCGTCTGCAGACCCTCCCACTCCGTCTGCAGACCCTCCCACTCCATCTGCAGACCCTCCCACTCCGTCTGCAGACCCTCCCACTCCGTCTGCAGTCCCTCCCACTCCGTCTGCAGACCCTCCCACTCCGTCTGTCGTATTCTGTCTCTTTGCTCTTGTTTTCCTTAATAGGATGTCAGTGGGCGGAGCCGGGAGGGTCGTCAGCAAAATGGGACACACCTGGGCTCAGGTGTGTCCCAGGATAAATACACCTCTTCCCCATTCATTGGGGAGACTCTCTCCATGCAGACACAGATTTTGGTTGTGTTTTTGTGGCTGTTTTTGTGGCTGTTTGCGTTGGCTCCTTTCAACACCCCTCATTATCACATTTTTGCACGTAACCACTCACTTACACTACTGATTACTGACTACACACACCATTGTTCATTATATTTAGTTTACTTTAGTTAATAAATATATTTTGTTATTCCTTATCTCCACATTGTCTCCCTTTTTGTTACGAACTTTGAGCCGGTTTGTGACAAAGAGTAGGTCTGTATCTATAGAGATCACCTTACACTCATTAAGAGTAGGTCTGTATCTATAGAGATCACCTTACACTCATTAAGAGTAGGTCTGTATCTATAGAGATCACCTTACACTCATTAAGAGTAGGTCTGTATCTATAGAGATCACCTTACACTCATTAAGAGTAGGTCTGTATCTATAGAGATCACCTTACACTCATTAAGAGTAGGTCTGTATCTATAGAGTTCACCTTACACTCATTAAGAGTAGGTCTGTATCAATAGAGATCACCTTACACTCATTAAGAGTAGGTCTGTATCTATAGAGATCACCTCACACTCATTAAGAGTAGGTCTGTATCTATAGAGATCACCTTACACTCATTAAGAGTAGGTCTGTATCTATAGAGATCACCTTACACTCATTAAGAGTAGGTCTGTATCTATAGAGATCACCTTACACTCATTAAGAGTAGGTCTGTATCTATAGAGATCACCTTACACTCATTAAGAGTAGGTCTGTATCTATAGAGATCACCTCACACTCATTAAGAGTAGGTCTGTATCTATAGAGATCACCTCACACTCATTAAGAGTAGGTCTGTATCTATAGAGATCACCTTACACTCATTAAGAGTAGGTCTGTATCTATAGAGATCACCTCACACTCATTAAGAGTAGGTCTGTATCTATAGAGATCACCTTACACTCATTAAGAGTAGGTCTGTATCAATAGAGATCACCTTACACTCATTAAGAGTAGGTCTGTATCTATAGAGATCACCTCACACTCATTAAGAGTAGGTCTGTATCTATAGAGATCACCTCACACTCATTAAGAGTAGGTCTGTATCTATAGAGA
This sequence comes from Oncorhynchus clarkii lewisi, assembly GCF_045791955.1. Taxonomy (NCBI): domain Eukaryota; kingdom Metazoa; phylum Chordata; class Actinopteri; order Salmoniformes; family Salmonidae; genus Oncorhynchus; species Oncorhynchus clarkii. Next base: position 84,203,529 of record NC_092153.1, read on the forward strand.
TCACCTCACACTCATTAAGAGTAGGTCTATGTATAGACTTGAACCTTTCTCACCATTCAGTCAGGACATGCGTGACATCAGTGGATGACATCGCTGGAATACAACAGAGGTTCAGACAAAGTTCAACACGATTTATACTAGCCTAACTAGAGAAGTAACCTAACCCATTTCTACTTCCTTGTTGATGTTTGAAGACTGTTTTCTCAAACCCCATTATATTTATCCCTCTCCTGAAAAGTACAGCCTATGTATTTGTTTATTACAGTTATTCTCAATCCTCGAATGAGAATATATTTTTTCAAAACAATCCATTCAAATCGCAACAAACAATTTGTTTTATTGTTTTATTTATGCAAATTGCAAATTGTTTTAGCAAGTGTGTGCAAAAGAGGAAGTACAATTGCTTACCATTTGCACAATAACTACATGCACCATGGCTGATCAAAACTGATGAGTTGATTCTCAGTGAAATTCCTAGGGAACACTACATTTAACCAGAGCTCTATGGGTCCTAGGGAACACTACATTTAACCAGAGCTCTATGGGTCCTAGGGAAAACTACATTTAACCAGAGCTCTATGGGTCCTAGGGAACACTACATTTAACCAGAGCTCTATGGGTCCTAGGGAACACTACATTTAACCAGAGCTCTATGGGCCCTAGGGAACACTACATTTAACCAGAGCTCTATGGGTCCTAGGGAACACTACATTTAACCAGAGCTCTATGGGTCCTAGGGAACACTACATTTAACCAGAGCTCTATGGGTCCTAGGGAACACTACATTTAACCAGAGCTCTATGGGTCCTAGGGAACACTACATTTAACCAGAGCTCTATGGGTCCTAGGGAACACTACATTTAACCAGAGCTCTATGGGTCCTAGGGAACACTACATTTAACCAGAGCTCTATGGGTCCTAGGGAACACTACATTTAACCAGAGCTCTATGGGTCCTAGGGAACACTACATTTAACCAGAGCTCTATGGGTCCTAGGGAACACTACATTTAACCAGAGCTCTATGGGTCCTAGGGAACACTACATTTAACCAGAGCTCTATGGGCCCTAGGGAACACTACATTTAACCAGAGCTCTATGGGTCCTAGGGAACACTACATTTAACCAGAGCTCTATGGGTCCTAGGGAACACTACATTTAACCAGAGCTCTATGGGTCCTAGGGAACACTACATTTAACCAGAGCTCTATGGGTCCTAGGGAACACTACATTTAACCAGAGCTCTATTGGTCCTAGGGAACACTACATCTAACCAGAGCTCTATGGGCCCTAGGGAACACTACATTTAACCAGAGCTCTATTGGTCCTAGGGAACACTACATCTAACCAGAGCTCTATGGGCCCTAGGGAACACTACATTTAACCAGAGCTCTATGGGTCCTAGGGAACACTACATCTAACCAGAGCTCTATGGGTCCTAGGGAACACTACATTTAACCAGAGCTCTATGGGTCCTAGGGAACACTACATTTAACCAGAGCTCTATGGGTCCTAGGGAACACTACATTTAACCAGAGCTCTATGGGTCCTAGGGAACACTACATTTAACCAGAGCTCTATGGGTCCTAGGGAACACTACATTTAACCAGAGCTCTATGGGTCCTAGGGAACACTACATTTAACCAGAGCTCTATGGGTCCTAGGGAACACTACATTTAACCAGAGCTCTATGGGTCCTAGGGAACACTACATTTAACCAGAGCTCTATGGGTCCTAGGGAACACTACATTTAACCAGAGCTCTATGGGTCCTAGGGAACACTACATTTAACCAGAGCTCTATGGGTCCTAGGGAACACTACATTTAACCAGAGCTCTATGGGTCCTAGGGAACACTACATTTAACCAGAGCTCTATGGGTCCTAGGGAACACTACATTTAACCAGAGCTCTATTGGTCCTAGGGAACACTACATCTAACCAGAGCTCTATGGGCCCTAGGGAACACTACATTTAACCAGAGCTCTATTGGTCCTAGGGAACACTACATCTAACCAGAGCTCTATGGGCCCTAGGGAACACTACATTTAACCAGAGCTCTATGGGTCCTAGGGAACACTACATCTAACCAGAGCTCTATGGGTCCTAGGGAACACTCCCTTTAACCAGAGCTCTATGGGCCCTAGGGAACACTCCCTCTAACCAGAGCTCTATGGGTCCTAGGGAACACTACATTTAACCAGAGCTCTATGGGCCCTAGGGAACACTCCCTCTAACCAGAGCTCTATGGGTCCTAGGGAACACTACATTTAACCAGAGCTCTATGGGCCCTAGGGAACACTACATTTAACCAGAGCTCTATGGGTCCTAGGGAACACTACATTTAACCAGAGCTCTATTGGTCCTAGGGAACACTCCCTCTAACCAGAGCTCTATGGGCCCTAGGGAACACTACATCTAACCAGAGCTCTATGGGCCCTAGGGAACACTCCCTCTAACCAGAGCTCTGTGGGCCCTAGGGAACACTCCCTCTAACCAGAGCTCTATGGGCCCTAGGGAACACTCCCTCTAACCAGAGCTCTGTGGGCCCTAGGGAACACTACATTTAACCAGAGCTCTATGGGCCCTAGGGAACACTCCCTCTAACCAGAGCTCTATGGGCCCTAGGGAACACTCCCTCTAACCAGAGCTCTATGGGTCCTAGGGAACACTCCCTCTAACCAGAGCTCTATGGGCCCTAGGAAACACTACATTTAACCAGAGCTCTATGGGTCCTAGGAAACACTACATTTAACCAGAGCTCTATGGGTCCTAGGAAACACTACATTTAACCAGAGCTCTATGGGCCCTAGGGAACACTACATTTAACCAGAGCTCTATGGGT